>NC_092636.1:43122024-43207067 GCF_039555335.1 Amphiura filiformis | reverse complement strand
TTCGGTATGCGGATGACACGCACACGAAGCTTAAGAAACAGTACGCGGAGGATTTCACTAATCATCTGAATTCCATTGACCCGGACATAAAGTTCACCACAGAAGGAGAAGAGGATAGAGCGCTCGCGTTCCTTGATACACACACGGTTATCCAAGCAGATGGTAGCCCGAGGATCAAGATCTATCGCAAACCAACGCACACAGATCAATATCTCAATTTCGAATCAAATCGCCCAGTTCAACATAAATTAGGTGTCATCCAAACCCTGCATCACAGGGCAGACAGCATCATCACTGACCAAGAGGATAAGGAAGCGGAGAAATTACTGGCACGTTAATAAAGCATTGGAGAAGTGTAACGATCCCAAATGGGCTTTTGATCGTGCAAACAACCCTAAGAAAGCGAGATCCGACAAGGACAATGCAAATGTAGAGACCAAAGGGCAAATAGTGCTACCTTATATCAAGGGAACGTCTGAGGCCATCAGAAGAACTTTCAGTAACTACGGTGTCAGGGTTTGTTTCAAACCAACTCAAACCCTTAGACAGTTACTTGTGTCACCAAAAGATAAGACTGAAAAAGAGGACATAGCGGGACCAGTGTATTTTATCCCTTGTCAGGGAAAACACTTAAAGGGCCAGTGCTCGGAATCATATAGAAGGATCCCTGAAAGCCAGATTCCTTGAGCACCGTCGTCCAAGTTCCAGCTCATCAGAAGTCTCCAAACATATCCATGTCGAATCCCCGGGGCACCAAGTTGACTTGGAGCAAGTTAAGATCATCGATCGGGAACCTAAGTATTTAGAAAGGTGTGTCAAGGAGGCCATCTACATTAGAGTCAACCAACCTTCACTTAACCGTGACGGGGCCGATACCAGCTACCAAGAGTCTACGACCAAGTGTTGGGGTCAAGTGTCCAAAAGGTCATTGATTCCAAACTTGGGTTGCCAGTCTCCCGATGAAGGTCGAAGCTACGACCGAAAATTTGAGGTATGTCTAATCTTGTGTTGAGATCAAAAGTCATACATTAAGAATGTTTATAGTCCCTTCTGGCAAATCAGGCACAGTCATTTCATGACGTCAACTTTTTTCTAGGTCAAATCTGTCTCGTTCGAAGGAACTCATTGCTTACGTTGGTTTTTGCGGAATATCAATTTTAAACGTCTTATTTTCTCTAAAAAGAAGTCATTTTCATTGTCCTCATAATATTAGCTTGCCAACGATGTGATGTTGTCCGAGCAATATATATATGACCTTTAATACATTAAGTATTCAAAGATAAAACCTGGATCAGGTGGTAAAAGAAATAAAAGCAGAGAGCATCGTAAGGATTCAAAACGGATGACAGTAAAATAATCCTTAATCTGTAACAAGCTTTTAAGGCAGTTTCGTGAATATGATGGTTTAACATTTTGAGCATTTCAACATAATGGCCAAATAATACTAGAAGCTATTGGTGGTTTTATAGGCCAACGGGGACTTATTTGGGATACGTTCGTACATATATATGTACATAATACCTAAATCTTCATTTAAGTTGAGATTGTTTCAAACAAAGTTTCTTCTATAATGTTCTCTAGGGTTCAATAACTGACCAGTCACCAGGGATTGTAATGTTTGATATAGTTCGCCACCTGAAAATATTTTCAAATAGACAGTTTGGTAAATCCCATGAGCCTTTGACGGTATACCTGAGATATAGTCAGTTGACGTCACGCCGATATGCACATCGTTTAGCGAATATCGTTACTGCGTATTTCATAAGCGTGACCCAGTAAACACCGATACGTCGGGCCTACGTTGGCAATGGGTTGGACATGGTGGGAACACGTCGGAGTCGCACTTGCTTCTACGGAACGGCGTCGGGCCTACGGCAATGTAACGACGTCTTCTTCAGATAGTTGGAAGGACGTCGGGCCAACAACAGTCAGCCGGCGTCTTTCATGCATAGTCGGAAAAAGTCGGACCTACGGTCGAGTAACGACGTCTTTTATGGGTAGTCGGTAAAACGTTGGTCCAACGACAGTGAACCGTATAGGCCTATATACGTATAGGACGATCTTTATTTGCATAATTTAAATTGCAAAATTGGGTTAAAATTTCTTTGCCTGGAATGGGGTAGGCCTATTAATTACTTAATTCATAGCCCCCCCCCCCCGGCAATGGCTCATCTTTATACCTGGTCTGTAGGCCTACATTTACCTGGTCGAAAGTGATATACTAAATGTGTTGAACAATTTTAAAACTCACGTCATAATAATAATAACCTGTGTAAATGACTAACGCAAAACAAAAAGATTCCCCCCCCCCAAAAAAAAATAGGCACATGCCTAGGCCTACTAGCAATATTATAATCTCGATTTTAGAGTTGAAATGATGACCCAGTCATAGTCTAGCTATTATCATGACGATGTTTGTTTTGAAATGAGTAGGCAGCTCACGGGTGATGAGACTATACAAAACCGTTATAACATTTGAACTGCTCTTAACCCTGTTGCCCAGTGTTGGAAGTGAACTTTTGGCCTCCGTTGCCGTAAACATGTACAGCCAATGCACGCTGTAGAATTACATACAGCAGTGCGTGGCAGTTGAAATTCAAATGGCACAAAGAGACAATCGCTACCGTTAATATTTTTTGGAAGTTATGGATAATATTATATCTTTTTGGCTGTACATTATACTGTTTATATGATTGCTGCTCGTATTCATTGAAGAGTGATGAGGAGATAAGTGTTGTCTAGTTGCCGAGCAGGCTTTGAGAAGCACTTGCGTAGAAGTAGAAGGATCTAGCTTAGGCCTATGCAGGTTCAAGTAAGTATTTTCTAAATATTTTTCTTCCAATTTGAATTTTTAACGTGTAAACCTATTAAACTATATACATCAAATTCACCCATGTTTAACCAGTTAGGGCCTAATGTAGGCCTATTGCTATATTAGATCTTTTTAAAATCTCGAAACAGGTAGGCACAGACGTTTACTGATGTTTGTGAAAGAAAACGGTCAACAGAAACATGTTTAACCACGGGGTCATACATTTACTACATGATGTACTGTACTTTACTTTATCATGGTCGGTGTATGACTACGTCATGGTTTTATGTGTTTTACAACTAGGATTCTCCTCACTACGATGCCTTCACAACTTCCGTTGCCGTACTTTACGAAGTCGGACCATCATGTCGTATACAATCAGCAGTGGCAAAAAGTGTAAGTAAAACCAACGTACTTTTTATGTTGGTATACCATCGGCACTAGCGTAGGCAAAGAGTTGGCCCTAAAACAATCCAACGTACTTTTCTCGTCGGCATAAGTAATGTCCGTAGCCGGCAAAACATTGTCCCCTAAGTCGGAACGACGTCCTTTTCAAGTCGACATGAAAAAGTTGGTCCCACGTCGGGACAACCCTTTTTAAACATCGGAATAAAATCGGCATGACAGTAGGCAAAACGACGGCCCAGCGTTGGAACAACGTCTTTTACTTGTCGACGGCAGGATGCACCCCGATGAGCACCCGACACGAATCCCGACGTCCGGTCGACTTTGCTAGCTCCTTATATCCGACGTCGGACCGACGTCCGTGTGTTATCTGGGGAAGTGCGCAGTAACGATGTGCGCATTGGCGTGACGACATCACAGATCTACCAGCAAAGTCTTATGGGATTTCCCGCAATGGTCATTGAAGATAAAGGTGAAGGACTTCCCGCGTATATATATGACACTTTGTAGCACTGACAATGAATTTTACATGGGCGACACGTTGTGAAGCGGCAGTCATAACACTATAGAATCACATCACATGCTTCTCTTATCCATCAGCGGTAACACGATTATGTCGGTTTGCTCTTTCGGTGGCAGGTGACGTGCCATTGACAGTCTCTGTGAATTGACTTCTAATTTAATTTATAATTAAAACGTAATACATGCTATACCGTATGTTAAGAAAACACTGTTTGAATAATATGGATTCACATTCGTGCACTCCACTGCTACCAAAATTGAAAAAAATAAAATAAAATAATTTTATACAAAGTTAACGAGCTTCAAAACAGGGATAACTAAACTATTTTTATTTCGCTACTTCCTAAAAGTTCATCGCATTTTTCTGTGTTAAAAGTTGAAAAAAATGAGAATTAATTGGCTAGCAAATTACATTATCCTAACATTGTGATAATGTACCATAAATCTTCCACCCTCACACACCCCACATACTCCCCCACACACTTTCAATCTGTAAGCAGTCACTTATAACATGACCAGTCATGTGGAGACTTAATTTACACTGACTTGAATAATCTTTAGTGCGACTTTTAAATCTGCAACATTTTTCATTATAGATAGATTTTGAGCTATCCAGACAAAATACGGTATATTTCTGGAGACCTAAAATTGGATTCTTTTTGCTATTTCAGTTTTAAATTTGATGCACACATTTTGAGTTATTGTCGTGAAATAAAGAGGTTTTGCTAATTTGTCATTTTGTGATGTGTTTATAATCTGGCCTTGTGTTCAATATTACTCGTTGGTCAATATGAAACGAACGCCAGCTGCAACAAATTATTTGAGGAGTTGTTAAAAGTAAAAAAATCTTGATGTAGTACGTAAATATTTTAAGCAATGAAAATGAACTGCAAGAACAATAATATCATGACAATGTAAATAAAACATAATTGCTTTACAGAACAATTCTTTAATTAGATAAATTGATAAAAAGCGCAAACTAATGGGAGGAACGCGTTCCAGACATTATTTTACAATCCTTATCACGTTGTTTGACGGGAGGAACGCGTTCCAGACATTATTTTGAACGTTGCCTTTTACGATCCTTAGTTACGTTGTCCGTTTGTTTTACCACCCCATCCGTAGACACTTTATAAAGTGTGGCGGTGATCGAGTGCTTTTGTACGTAACGTTATGATTTTGAATAATACATAAGATATGACTAGTTGACATATAGGGTAGATATGTCTCTCATGACTTTCATCATGTTATTTCTTCAAGCAAGAAACATGTTCGGGTGTCCTTTTCACTGTTTTAGAAAAAAAAGTATGTCAGAGAAAGATTGTGCTATCTTAAAAACGGATAGCACTAACGGATAGAGGTTAAATACCTGGGCGATACATTAAAATACGATGAGTAACTATTTGTTTTCATGGCATTCAAAAAGACTGCATTAAAATCGCTGAAATTGATCAAGTTATGTAGCCAAAAAAGTACTTTTTAGACTTTGCTGCTTCAAAATGGTACATTTTCTCTCATTATATGACATTTTTGATGTAATAGTACCAAAATTCATACGCAAGGCTTCGGTTTTTAGTAAATATTCGCCCTATCATATTGTAACTTTCAGCTTCGAGGGCGCACTGTCATTTTAAGGTGTTTACGGTTCAGTGCGTTAAAACAAGAAAAGTCTCAGGTCAACCTATGTTTAATTTGATCATTTGGCATCTAAATCATATAGTTTCACCTGATATTAGTGGCATTGAACTGTGAGAGTTCTGAATATGAGAAAATTCCACCCGAAATTAGGCATTTTCCCATTGAAACCCGTGTAATACATAATTAGTGGTATTTAACCTCTAATAGATCGTCCTCACATTATCCAGGATATGTGTGGTTGTATTCAAATGAGTATAACTTGAGTTTACTGTAAGCAATTGCAGCAATTCTTTTTTTATTTAGACGTGTGGAATGTACCCTTTCCAGTCGTAATTTCATTTTGAGCAGACTCTTTACAGATCTCGAGTTACAGCCCCTCAAACATGAGTTTACTTCTTTTTGACTCAGCCTGTATACAATTTGAAGATGAATAAAGCCGGGTGTCGATACTCGTGTTTCACAGGCGAGCGACGGGAGCGGAGTTGAGGGTGAAGTGCGGAACAAGTTTTGGGCCATACAAGGGTAAAATTCACCTCCATTTTGGGCTCTAATACACTAAAATTCGGATTGTTTCTTGTGTGTTTCGAAGCTGGAACATAATATGCTTTGTCCCTAAATTGTAATTCTCATGCTTAATGAAATCTAGACTTTGCATTTAATAACCATCCACTTACCAATATTGATTTTCTCCATTTTTATTATGCAGATTTTCCAAACTACAAATTTGTATACCAATCTCCTTTTAATTGAGGTTGTTCAAATCTATGGTATTGATGTAACTAATTAGTATACTGATTTTCTCGCTGTCTCGTGGGAATTAAAACACGAGTGTTAGATGAGGGTGACCTACATCTTCGGGCGACTTGACACTGTTTTCATCTTTGTTGTTCGAAAAATCAAAGCATGAACAATTTTTATTTTAAGCTTACTCAATTTAATCACGAAAACCACGAAAGTATACGATTTCGATCATGAACAATAAAATGTCTTTTTCTTCATCCTATGTAAGTGCAGAGTTCAAAAAGAAGATAAACAAACTGCAGTGTGTTGATCTCGCCGCATCCACAATTTAGCAGTAAGTTCCAATCCCGACTGGATCTTGTTAAGAAGGAGGCAGCAAAATATTTGGAGTTCCAGTGACCTATTCAGAATCAGGACATGACCTCTAATGCTGGATTTCGCTTCTTTCAGGTACTCTCTCCATCTGATATCAACCAGGTTCTAGCAGATGCGATACAGCATGGGTATTCTGCTTTGGGGACGTCTGCTTTCCAGTGTTGGCCATTGGAGATCTTTTAGTAGGCCAGTTACACTTGTCCTCCGGTCATATTTCCCCATGACATACATGCTCCACTGCGCTGAACCTGCTCGACCTTTTTTTTATATTGCCTTGAGTAGGTGGGTCTCAGGCCACTGCGGTGTATTCGACTATTGGCCGAACATAAGTCATGTAGCTGGCTTCTTTGATTGTTTTGTGGCAGTGATGGAAATTGCGTCCCAGAAAAGCACGGTTTGAGTTCGCTTTCTTTGTGTTGGCATCGAAGTCATGTGAATTCGAAAACGGGGTACAGTTAAATTTACTTTAAAGTTAAAGTATTTTGTGATAGCAAAATAGCACATCTTAGTTAGTTTAATGTAGTCAAGAGTCACCAAAGACCTACGCAATCACCATTATATTTTCAGCTATTTGGACTATGTGTAGAGGGACATGTTGGCTTTTGTTTTTTGAGATAATAAGCCAGTTTGCCTCTATATCACTCATTCTTTCAAACAAATAGATAACACTTTGCCATTACCGAGCATGTCGGGGGAAACCTGACGCTGGCAATCAAATCCCAACACAGCATTTAGCACATTTTCCTTCTTTTACTAAGTCAATCCTCCAAAGTTTAAAACGTTGCTGGGTTCCCACTTACTTACTCACTTTGATTTGATTGGAGAATATCATGATCCCTTTAGACTGTGTAACTTTACTGTAACCAGGGAAATTAATTCATTTAAATTGGATGTATACTCCATCGCTGAGCGACAAGCAATTGGTATATAGCCAATGAGGTAGCTTGGTTTTCGTTGCGTTGGAATTCCTACCCCATTGCGCTGTACCTCATTGGCAAATACCAATCGCTCGTCGCTCAGCTATGGAGTATACATTCAGCTTTAGTGTTTTTCATTGTCTGTAAAACTCCAGACATAAAAAAGAAAACGGTTACGTTTGAGTTGAATAATTGTGTGGTTGAATAATACAATAAATGACATAGATAGACCAGTTCTCGTAGATGATACATAAAGGACAATAAGGCCAGCATTGAACAGAACATTGAGCACAACAGAACACAACAGCAAAAAACAAAGTATATTAAGCCTATCATACAAGAAGGAAAGCGGGCTCCAAGAATTAGATACAAACGAGAGTAGCTATAATTTATATTTATTTCGAAAGTATCTTGTTGAATTTTATTGAATAATGACAACTTATGAAGCGCGGGTATTCTCCTCATTAAAACACATATGTACTATGACACACGTAGCAAATGAAAAATAAAAAAAGTGAAACCAAATCATTTCTGCCAAAGAGACCAAAATCATTGGGGAGAACAAGAAAAATAATCACCATACAGCTATACGCAGTTGGGTACTCTGAAAGCGCTTCCGAATAGCAACCAAAGTTAGCAGTGTTGAAGTTTGAAAGAAAAAAACAATCAAGAAAAGGAATGCTTGTCGTAATAAAGCACACTTAAGGAGACTTAAAAATACAAAATAAAATACAGACCGCAAAAGAATTAAGGTACCGGTTGTGTTCACTCCTATATATCCTAAATTTAAAAAAAAGTAATTAAGGTATCAGTATATTTTACCCCTGTATATCCTAAACAAAGGCATATATAGCCAATAGCTGTGTTTCGGCCCGGATTTAAGACCTCATTAATTTTTGTTTAAATTGTTTAAGAAAGAAAGACACGTTGATCTAAAAATTTCAATGAAGATGGAAGCACGTTTCAAGATGCAAGTTTCAGTTTGCTCAATTGCATGCCGTATTAGTTTGTACACAAAGCGTTCTGAAACAAGAGAACTATTGTCGTACTTTCCATTCATTAGTATATTCAAATTAGTGCCGTGCTTTCAATTGTTTAGAACGTAATGGTGCATCTTTTGATTGCGTTACTTGCGTGTTTGATCGCCGTTTCATTATTTAGGTTTTTATAATCGGCATATCACCCAGATGATGATGATACTCCTAAGGTTTCATCCGGCAATCTAAATGGCCTTGTTTACACGCTAATATTAGACCCATCCTTTGCGATCATTTTAGTGGATACACAAGTTGACACATCACCTTAGAAGCAAGTAGGGCCAAAACCAATTCACCATTCATGAATCATGAATTATTTATTTATTTATTCCTTACTTGTTCGGGAAAGTCCATCAATACAAATGTACTGGTATCCCTAGAAGACTTGATATACAGGGTGATTTAGAATGAACTGTACCAAACTTCAAAAATAAAAATAAAATACTTACCGACATTTAAATAATTTGTGTTTGTATAACAGGATAGTATGTTTCCTATTATTGGTGAAAAAAATCATGTCTTTACCTCTAATGGTTTTGAAGAAAAGTACATTCTTAGAAGATGCGCATTTTATTCAAACTATCTATGCTACAGCAATTTGCTCACTCAACTGCCATCAAACACTTTCAGTTCAACATAAATTGCGCGTGTTAATTTAAAAATGAAAATAAGATGAATTGATTTAAATACAATTAAAATTAAATACTTACCGACATTTAAATAAATGTATATTGCTAGCTGTAATGCTAGGCTATGTTTCCTATTATTGGTGAAAAATCAGGTCTCAATTACGAGTGTATGGATATTGCACCAGCGCCATTTCTATTTGAATTCAAATCTCCCTCTACAATTTCAAGTCAACGGGTCCTTTGTTCTACGTGTATTATTTAACATGTAATCTTTGCAAACCTGACATTGTAATTGAATATTAATATTATTGATTTAATAATGCGAAATAACATTAATTTGTTTTGGTTTTGCTGTATACATGGTGTCCCAGAAAAAAATTACCGAGTGAATAAAATTGAACGTAAGTCGAGAATTAGACATCAAAATCAAATAATTTAAAATGTAGCGCATAGCCTATATTGTGCATCACGTATCAAAATTTGGTTTAATTCGGTCGAATTGTTGCGAAGAAATTAACGATTACATAATGCGCGCATCAATGCAGTTCATTCCAAGTTTCATCACAGGCGCTTTTTTTCATACTCGCTCACCGCTTCCTAAAGTTTGTGTATCTCATTGAGTCATAGATAATTTAGTCCACATTATCTATTTTATAATCCGACGGTGTTATGTTTTTCATGCTTTCACTGAAGATGAATAACAGTTTGTCCGAGGAAACGTTGATTTCTGTAATTGGAAGCTTTCCAACTTTAATTCTTTAGGTTGTGCAAATATATTATATTTTAACTTTCCAAAGAACATTTTGAGCCACGAATGACAATGATCAAGCGCTTACAGTTTACGTGTGATTTTAATACCATGCAACATTAATGTTGAAGTTTTAAAAGATTTAAACTTTGCATAACAAGATGGGCTACACGCTGATGGTTAGGTTTTTGGATTCTAATGGATATTTCTCGACTTTCTTCTCCAAAATCATTCGCCCGGTAATTTTTTCTGGGACACACTGTATGTACGTAGTCATGGTAGTTGCATTTTGTTACTGCGGTAGAGAACAAGGATAAACTTATATAGTTCCGTGTGTTGGTCTAAAAATGGGATGATAGCTTGAAAATGCGATATCTTCTGAGTAAAAACCCTTATTATCAAGATTCAAAATTTCTACTACATAACACTTATCACTGCTTTCTATGATAGGTTTTTGATATGTGCAATCTCCGCAAATATATATAAAAAATTGGGTTATGTTCCCTATTATTGGTGAAAAATTCAGGTCTCAATTACATGTACGAGTATATGGATGTATTCCACAAGTTAATGAAAAATGCGGCTGGAAATATGATTAATTATGGGTTTATTACTCAGAAAATCAACATTGCAAATGAGAAACATGTAAAAATTACTTAGGCTGACGATATTCCGTTCAGAAGTTACAGGAGTCTAAAGGAAAGTAAGTGTTTTTACACTTTTCATCGCAACGCTGGATCAGTAGCGGACCACATTCAAAGCTATATTTTACTACAAATACCCTTTAGTGAGAATGATTTTGTTTCCGCATTTATAATGTATATAAATGATCTAATCAATATTTATTGGTTGAAAGTAATGCCTTTTATGACGGTAATTTAAATTGTAGGATAAGATGCATTGAGATTACTAAGTAGATGGTGTGGCAGAATGGCTATAGACTGTAGACAGTGTCTGTTAAGATCTGGTAAGATATGGCTCCACAGTATTCCACACTTCAGCGTGGTTTCATTGTGAAGAATTATTGGTTGACAAGAAGCTATGGAGAAGTGTTTCAAAATTTGATTTGGGCAGTTACAGAATGCATCCATACCAGGTGTTAAGTTCATTCAAGACGGGGTTTCACCTTACACTGCCATAGTCGTAAGGCAGAGACTTCAGGAACTATCTTTAAATAGTACATGTACTCGATTTCACGCGTACATCACCCAAGGGACATTTTCATTCCTATCTGACTTGATATTTGGTCTTTACGTAAATCTTCAAGGACATTGTTCTATCAGGTGTTTGCCACTTAATTCTCAGGTACCAATATTTTAGAAGAGTCGAGTTATAGAAGCTATGTTACTAAACTACCTTTGATATTCTGCTTTGAAATACTAGACAAAGATGCGTTTGCTTTCGATGTAACCTAATAACTCTATGATTTACACATATGGCATTTGAAATCGGAACTTTTAAGGAAACGAGTGTCTAGAATATATACAAGCAAAGCGTAGGGATTACCAGGCGTTATAAAGGTTATTAGCATTAACCTTGTAACACTCATATTCCAATGCGATGAGGTAACACACTAATAATGTAGAAACTTGTATAGCGAGAAAAGGTTAAGAAATTCTATGTGACTGTGCTTTTGATATCCAGGTGATCACGTGATATTCGACCAGATGCTCGTTTCTCTAAAGCAAGATATTAGTTATGCAATCTAGAAGTGCTATTTTCAGAGAGTGCCATCTTCAGCACACCATTAGAAAAGACACTTATAAGATTGATTCAAATCTTTTTTACCATCTAAATTACAATCAAAGCTTAAAATATCAAGCATTACAATGAGAACATCGGGTAATAGAGCGCAATCATACTTATTCATTAAATATATCTTATTACTATTATATTGTTTAAAAAAATTATGCTCAAAATATGTCACTATGTGATTCGCTTTTAACATTTAAGAAAGCTCTTGTTTTTTAGGCCTGACATTTGTTCCCTCAAATATAAAAACCGAGCAATATTAAATTGGAATCAGATGTCCATGAGATAGTCAGATACAAAAAAAAAACCCAAATGATGGAATTTCCAGACCAAACACCTCTGATGTTCTATTTTGAGTTAAATATTTAGTATACGGCTATAGACATAATGTTTATGTTACTGCAACACATTTCTAAGTTGCAGAGATGTTGTTAAAATTAAAAGAAAGATTAGGCGCTTGTAAAGTTTACTGTGGTATTGCTGTGGTCTAGTAAGAAATATAGAAACCATGTCCTGACGTAAAGAGTGTTGCCCACTTTAGTTCAAAAAGCTCAAACCATAATCACATTTATTTGTAATTATACCGTGTAGTAATGAGAACGTTGATAAATGCCCTCAGTGTTTTCAAAAGTGGCCTTGCAACAATTGGTATAGTTTGACTGTAGGCAAAAAGCAAACGCTGTATCCTACAAACTATAATATTGTGTCCATGTCATGTCCTGTTGGCCATTTGCATATCATACAAAAATGTATCTCAATTCCTGACGCGGTCCCTATGCAGCAGACACAATTCGTGTTTATTTTAATTAACATGCTAATTATTTTTCCGTATTTCCGGAGGAAAAATCGCTACGATGATCAATGGATCATTTGGCTCTTTGCAAGGTCTGATCTCTCATCGTCGTTGTTGTCCTCTTCGCTAAGTATGATACCCGTTGCTTTGTGTTCATCAAGATAATATTGCGGTTCATAATCGTTTAAATTAACACCTCAGCATGGTCCTAGCATGGTCAAGTGCTCAGAGCCCTGTTTTTTTTTTTTTTTTTTTGGGGGGTCTCTGTAGCTTCAACGGCTTGATGACTGAAAGCACATGAGACTTCTTTAAAGTTAATACATGCATTTCAAATTACCAATTGAATAAACCGCGCATTGCACCGGCACAGGAGATAGTCGGCAGAAACCCATAAGATTTCGACCGCGTACGCGTGTGCATCGTTTAGTTTTCCAATTTTTGAAAATGCACCAACTTTCATATACTGGTATCAATCTTTGTCAATTTTAAATGTTTGGTATGAAATTGGAGATAATAAGATTTTACGCATGAACTTTATCAATCAAAGTGTCATAACAAGATCAGGTTTTGGTGTAGAACAGGCTACATAACGGCTGAATTCCTTTATTTTGAGGTGTTTAATACCCCCGCGTGGTCCTACTCTTTCTTTCTTTCTTTCTGTCTTTCTTTCTTTCTTTCTTTCTTTCTTTCTTTCTTTTTTCTTTCTTTCTTTCTTTCTTTCTTTCTTTCTTTCTTTCTTTCTTTCTTTCTTTCTTTTTGTTCTTTCTTTCTTTCATTCTTTCTTTCTTTCATTCTTTCTCTCTTTCTTTCTTTCTTTCTTTCTTTCTTTCTTTCTTTCTTTCTTTCTTTCTTTCTTTCTTTCTTTCTTCTTTCTTTCTTTCTTTCTTTCTTTCTTTCTTTCTTTCTTTCTTTCTTTCTTTCTTTCTTTCTTTCTTTCTTTCTTTCTTTCTTGCTTTCTTGCTTTCTTTCTTTCTTTCTTTCTTTCTTTCTTTCTTTCTTTCTTTCTTTCTTTCTTTCTTTCTTTCTTTCTTTCTTTCTTTCTTTCTTTCTTTCTTTCTTTCTTTCTTTTCTTTCTTTCTTTTTCTTTCTTTCTTTCTTTTTCTTTCTTTCTTTCTTTCTTTCTTTCTTTCTTTCTTTCTTTCTTTCTTTCTTTCTTTCTTTCTTTCTTTCTTTCATTCGCAGGTCTTTACTCACAATTACATTTATTATTTTGTAAGATGATTTTAACGCATGGATGTTTTTAAGCCAAGTAAGTATTATATCGTCATTTATTTAAGAAGAAATACTCCATTTCACACGCACATCACCCAAGGGACCTTTTCATTCCTATCTGACTTGTTGTTTGGTGTTTACGTCGATCTTCAAGGACACAGTTCTATTAGGTATTTGCCACTTAATTCTCAGGTACCGACATTTTAGAAGAGTCGAGTTATATGGAAAGCCAATAACTAAACTATTTTTGATATTCTACTTTGAAATACTAGACAAAGATGCGTTTGTTTTCGATGTAACCTAACAACTCTATGATTTACACATTATGACATTTGAAATCGCAACTTTAAATAGGAAACGAGTGTTTAGAATATATGCAAGCAAAGAGATGTAGGGGAAATGCCAGGCGTTATAAGGTTATTAACACTTATACGGTATAGCAATGCGATGATGTGACACATTAATAAAGTAGAAAAATTGTATAAAGGTTAATAAATTCTATGTGACTCTGCTTTTGATATCCACGTATCATTTGATATTCGACCAGGTGCTCGTTTCTCTCAAGTCAGGTATTAGTTATGCAATCTAGAAGTGCTATTTTCAGAGAGTGCCATCTTCAGCACACTTTAATACCATTAGAATAGACGTGTATATGTTTGATTCAAATGAATTTACAAATTCTGATTTATTGAGTTCAAAGGATTTCTTTCATATTCAATAATTTAAAAAGGTTGCAATAATGCAATGTTGTGTTTTTAAACAGGTGCCAGGCAGTCGAATCAATTTTTTTGGCACATTATGGTACCTCATTTGTTGCAATGATCCCAATATTGATGACGCAGCATGCATTTGAATGAATATAACCCAACATTTAAAAGTTGCAGTGAATTCCTATTGCCTTGTATTCAATATCCATTATCCATTGCAGGAAATCTGTTCATCTCTCACTGGATTACCATTATTCACCAAGACAAAGAATCTAGATCTATGTAGGTTGCATTTACAAAGAAATGGGGTGAATAAATTTATTGTTTTAATTTAGTTGATGACGGTCACACTTGAAACAAGTGAAACATGCAATATTAATAATTAACATGATTTATTGATATGGTTTTAGACATCAACGGTCAGGCGCAGTAAGGGTGGCACGACAATGTACGTGTTCAATTGGAGCCCGCGCTATACCATAATCCTTGGTCTTACACTTTTTGTGACTTTCTTGGTCCCATATGTTTGTATTGATTATCATTATGTTTTGACTTCCTCAAAATTCACGAAACAGAAGAATAATCCATTACCATTACATTACCTTCCATGGATACTGAAAACAAGGCAATAGGATTTTGCTACAACACTTTCCAATCTTGGGTTTACTTTCATTTTAATGTATATCTTTATTGGGACCATTGCAACAAATGAGGAATCATAACTTGTCATAATATGACTAATAGAATAATTGTCATTCATTAAGGGGGCAATTACTTATTGGTATGATTTTATATAGCTGTCATGGTGTATGATTTTAAAAGTGGTAGCTTGTTGCTGATCAGGTTTGTTGAAGTATCATTCAATCTTATGTTCCAAGAAGGCAATTTCACCAACAATGGTTGAAATTGTGGTAAAATCGGGCTTTTTAAGTCTCTTGGGAAACATTAAGCATTTTTAAGGCATTTTTGTAGGCTTTCTCCAGTGGGCATTTTGCCCAAATGTGACCTCACAGATAGATTTTCAAGTTTGATCCTAAAATAATCATACCTCCTGTTTGTGTTGACATTTTATCCGAGACTTTAATCGTTGCATTAGCGTATCATTAAGTGACGTCGTGAAGCACCTGACTGCTCTCTCTCTCTCTTTCCCTCAATTTATCTCTATTTTTGTGGATTACTTAATGAGCTTCAAAGTGAGCCCATGTTGTATCATATTACAAAAATTCAAAGAAAACCGAAATCCAATAGCCCTTATTAATATTAGATGAAAAAGCATTGGGCCTTAGGATATCTATAGTAATTCAAATATAGTCAGAAACAAATTATAATCGAGTGACAGCTCGCTAGTAATTTCCAAATTTAATTAAAACAGACTTTCAACACAAACAGCAGGTATGATTTAATTACTTTAGGATCAATAGTATTATGTTAACGATAAAATCGGTGTGCCTTGGAATAAAGCTAAAAACTCATTATGTTACTGAAGAAAGCCGAAAACTGAACTTTCCTTGCTCCTTGCCTCTGAACGATATCGTAAGTGTACCTGTAGGTGTTAGCAGTCTTGCCTTTTCGCGCCATTTTGTGTTTTTGTTTCTTTACAAGATTTACGCTCAATAAAATGTGTTTTGCATTTAGTGCTTACAATAATTTTATCGCAGGAGCATGTTGTGCTTCCCGCCTTTGTTTGTCCCGCAACGTTGTCCTCAGGCTAAACGCTATCAAAATATTGCAATAACAATAAAAAGACACATGTATAATACACACCCCTCTAGGAATGTTGCTTTTTCAAATGTCATCTCAAATAAGTCATAGATGTTTGTCACAAAATATTCAAACCAATTTTCCCTCGTAAAAGTAGAGGGGTTTTCAGGCTAAATATTGTACAGATATTGTAATAAAATATGGACAATAACAACCAAAATGAGAAAAGCTATGGATGGCTGCTATACCCGTCTCTTGCGGAAGGCACTAGATATCTCATGGCAAACTCACACCACCAACAAAGAACTATATGGGAATCTGTTACTACCAGCTCGAATCTGTTACCAATCTCTGAGAGGCTCAGGATTAGAAGGTTAAAGTTTGCAGGGCACTGTGCAAGAAGCGAAGAGGAAGCAGCTTCAAGTGTTCTTATGTGGCAGCCCAAACATGGAAAGCGAACCGAACAAGAGGTGCACCCAAGAATGATTATATCAAGATGTTGGCAGATGATACAGGATTAACAGGCCCAGACATCAAGAATTGTATGCTTGACAGAGCAGTTTGGAGAGCTATTATGGATGTCCGACTACAAGAGTCGACATAAGCAAAAGCAAGTAAGCAAATTTCTCTGTTCATAAGGGTGTAGATAACAAGAATAGAGACGCATCTATAATACACATTCCACTTGATAGCTAATGATGCTTCTTGTCTCTTATTAAGATCTATATGATTTTGTAAGACCCTGTTCATCTTATTTTGCATTGTATCTTTATTTTTGTCAGGATATTTATTGATAGCAGCAAAAGAACTACCGAATATAAGTGCAATACGGTATTTAGCCGCTTCCTCCAAAGTAATGAAAACTACATGTAGCGACACAAGTTCTAGGTACGGCAAATCTCTGACGCTTTTTATCGCATATACGCGCTTCCATTAACTTGCGTTCGCGTATACGCTATTGGCAAGGTGTGGATTCGTCACGGATTAACAACGGTTGGCGCCTGTACAAAGGTATAGGAAGAGTTGTTGAACCCCAGTTGAACAGACACATGAATAGGTCTGGCCTGCTGTATTGTTTGAGAGTTGACTCCTATGGACTAAGATGCAACTTTTAACACAGTTTTAAACTGTCTCTTTTTTTTACATAATGAACCATTGTGGCTGAACGCAATGACGTGTGACGCTAAAATTTCTGCCATAGGTGTAAAACAAATAAGGCTACACAAGTCTTTTACAAGCTTGCATTTCGTCAAATATTTTGCGATGTATTTAAAAAAAGTATTTAGGGGGACCTTAGAAGTTATGTACTCTGTATAAACTTAGGCACGAATGAATTACATCCCCATTGACATTGTCTAATTTTGGGTCAACTTAATCTATTTTCTGTTCAGCTAAATTTATTGTCAGGGAATGCCTTGAAATTAAGAAAAACAAGAAAATTACTACATTCCCGTTTCAGATTCCCCACCAAATCTATTGTTCCCTATCTCGACTAAAAGTGCAGATTGGTTGCAGCAACTGGTTATTGCAAACCTTATTTGGTTCCGCTTTCACGTGAATTTACCTAGTTGCTGAACTCAACAGGGATCACTTAGCCCTATTTCTACTCACTTAAGCGACAAAAGCAATTTCACTGACACGTTTGCTTACCACGCACCGTTTGGCGTCAATTAACTAACCTCAAATACGCCATTTATTACTTCCAAGATGAAAATGGGGCCCTTTTTTCCGTGTCTTACCCTGATTTGGGGTGATACAATTATAATTCAATTAATGTTCATGGGATAAGCAAATTGCCTTATGTATTACCTCCATCACTTGACAAAGGTCTATGACCGAAAATTCGTGTTTAATTTTGCTACGCAAATAAATTTCTGCTCTTGGACTCTTTTACTTATCATTATTCAAACCTACGCAGCCACTACTTTTTTACTACTTTTTTTACCTCCGTTATATACATCCACAGTGTCTTGAAGTAACCCAAAATATTGGAATGGCGAATAAACGATGCTACTAAAGCAATATAGTTCCTGGTATTACAGGAATAATAGACCTACATATTTGTTACAGCGCCTTTTTAAAACCTAATAATGTGGCAAATTCAATCTTAACGGTCCTGAGTACACATTGCAAAATGTTGACGTACCGAGCTTTCAAAATTTGTGACACGTGGCTGAGGTTGTGCTTTCGGTTAAATATTAAGAGTATTAGAAATAAATATAAGTTTTATCAAGTCATCCAAATCACTTTTGTACGCAAACACATTAGTTGACAAAAAGCTAATACACCGATGAATTTATTTATGGATCTTTTACTATATCAAGTAGGTAATAACGGCAGCAATAATTTTATTATTGCAGTACTTAAGTTACTTACTTAGCCCGTGCATTTTAACGTCTATTTATATTATATTATCTGAGTATAAGAATATAAATATTATGTTGATTATCTACAATGCTGCTATGAAATTTAACAGATCCACGCTTGAAATATCAAGTTTCATAAAAACGTCCATCCCAGCAAACACAAAAACGTTTTTAAAACGTTTTAAATAAGTTATATTTTGGGTTTTGGTTTAGGTAAAAACGTTTAAATAACATTTAAATGTCGGGTTATATAAAGGTCGTGAAAACATTTTAAAAACGTTATTGTAAATATTTTGGGCAAACATGTTTTGCATAATATTTTTTCAACCCCAAAATAACATTCTGTTTAGAATTATTTGCACCAAGTTTTCAAAAATGTTTTTGGAATGTTATTAAAACGTTTTTATACCCTTTATATAACCCGACATTTAAATGTTTTCTGTAAAACATTTGTGTTTGCTGTGCATTAAATTACCAACAAATGTTATTTAATGTTATGAAAACGTGTTATACCATTAATGTACCCTAATATATAACCCGACATTTAAACGTTTTCTGACAACCTTTTATAACCTTTTGCGAATGGTGTCGAAAACGTTTTGTGTTTGCTGGGATGTTTGACAACTGCTACTCATCCTTACAATGTTTAAATCAACTTGACCACATAACTTCCTACAACTTAAGCGAATGGACTCTTAACTTCGACTGTGCTCACGCTCTTTCATTCAGTCCTTATGAAACGAGAGGTTAGATATTGTAGCCAATTATGTGCAGCGTTTGCCAACTGAATATCTTGAGTAATGTTATTCTAACCACGCTAACGATGTTGTACAAACGCCTTTATGTCCATATGATGGCGAAGTGATGTAATTATCATATTAACTACCATAGGAATAGGTGAAAATAATGTTTGAATACATCGCGCTGCAGTACAAACAGGTTGCATTCATCACCTGTGTATGTCTGAAATCATAGATTGAATACAAAACCGCTCTTTTCTAAGACCCTAATCTTACAGGTGCGAGTGATCAGGATGATATGGTTCAACGCAGAGGTACCGCGTGAACGTACCAGTGCAGGACGGTATATATCACTTTGCCAGCGTGTTGTCATAACGTAAGTAGCAACAATACGGGACTAACAATGTGTTTTATATCTTTTGTCTATATGATACTACTGGAAATTCAGGTAGAATTCATGTTTTTATATGGTTTACCTTCAATCAAACAAACAATTATCATTGCACTCTTCTATGTCGGTCTAGAAGGAAGCTCCATAGTAACATACTCTCCCACGAAATGTCTTTCCGTACCTCTATAACCGTAGAAAATATTACATTGTAATGATACTACAAATGGAAAACGTACCAACTGCCACTAAAATATAAACCCCTTAATCAATAATAGTCATATTTGCAGGAACATGGAACCCTAGTTTATTAAAAAATAAAGAAAGAAAAACTATCCTTCTTTTGCGGGAAATTCCACAGTAAAATTCCATTGAAAAAAGTGGCGGCGCTGTTTAACGAGGCTCATTATGACGTCAATACCCTCTTGCTATCAAAAAGTTATCATGATCGACTTGCAGTTATTCCGACTGCACTGCTGGTCATCATCAACAATGTTTGATATAAACGTTATTTGGGTTCGGTGTTATCTTGGTGTTTTTTTTTTTTCGGCCGTCCAGATTTCGGGCGATTGTCCACTGAGCCATGAATCTCCTTTTTTTCTCAAATTATATCGAACAGATCCCTCGTCAATATTCAATAATCTTACAATTTCACGGTTAGATTTTCCTTCACTATGATATGCTTCTATCATTCCCTTCTGGTGATCGGTAATTTTTGGCATTTTGAGACTGATCTGATGTTATTCCAATTTTGGAAGTCGAAATTAAACTATAATGCTCTGCTAGATAGAAAATCCCTGTAGTGAGGCTGCATGATATTAATTGAATGGAAGTTATCTCGTTTGGATCTGGGCAAATAACATAATCGCATAACAATTACTAATCCACAGTTCTGCAAATAGTTACCAAAGCTCTGCAAATAGTAAGTCTTGTGACTGTTGTTTTAGATATACTACTGTTCAATTACTAATCCGTTGTAATCAGGGGATACCTTTATTCCTCTAGTATCACAATTCATAACCTTGATCATTTGTTATGCATCACATGTTTTAAAACGAGTTCAAATACCCTGGGCGTCATCTGTTGTTAAGGTGGTCGTCAAGGACTGACGTCATAATTAGCTAATTAAGCACAGCGCAGCCACTTTTCCTGTGGGGATGTTGTACAGGTTTTCATGAGATCATAAGAAATATTGTTTCGTTATTTTCCAGCAATGTTTTGATGTTGAAAAGTTGATTAAAACTGCTTAAAGGTATTATAGATGATATTGAAGTCAATAAATAGGTTTCAAGTTATGCACATATCAAATGCAACCCCGGCCCCTGGGGACCCGGGGATGGTCCGGGACTTGACATCATGTGACCCGGGATTTTATTCAAAAAGAGTCCCGGGGGGACCCGGGTGTTGGCCGGGACTGGTATAAGAATTGACGTCGGCCCAAACCCCGGGAAATTGGGCCGGGACTTACCCAGGCGAGGGCCGGGATTATGTCGTAACTTACCCGGGGTTTTCCAACCAGTAAAATGGGCCGTGAACATGGTCATGGTTTGATATATAGTAAGGATGCCCGCATTTATGTGCCGGGGAATCCTTTCACTTGGCCGTACTTGAGCCGTGGATATATACTAATAATCCACTGAGTCGCCAAATTAATGTTACTGTTCATAATCCATTCCAAAAACAAAATCTTGGTTTTTTTTCCAAACTTTTGCAGTATGCCATGTATCTGTTATTTAGCGGGACTCTAAAGTTAGCATGCTTAACCAGACCACACTGGCTTTTGGATATGCATGTGCAAACGAGAGCCTGCTGTACGCTTATTTATGCCAAATGTATTGGGTTTTAAAAAATAAGTTTTTAACCACCTGCTGAGAGTAAAGTTTTAAATTATTAGGCCTACCCTCAAAAACAAAACTGCCCGTGATAATAAAAGAATCTATGACATCTGCGATCGACTGCTACATGGCTACATACATGATATAAAAATTGAATTCAATATCTTGTGTTAATATACAGATTTTTAAAACTATATTACATTCTCATGTTGGAGCGTTTAACAATAATTACTAGAGACATTGTGATTTCCAAACGTAGACATCAGATGTGCTTTGATCTATTCCAAACCAAGTGAGGGAGTGGCTGAGAGTGTTGCCCGGTTGGGTCCGGGACTGGCCAGGTGTTTACCCGGGACTTACACTTTTAAACCCAAAATCCACGGCCACGACCCGGCCATCCCCGGGTCCCCAGGGGCCTGGGTTGCATTTGATAAGTGCATTAGTATTGTTTACTAACAATTCAACGTGGAAAGAATTAAATCTTCTTCTGGAACTTACTTTTACAACTTGCTACCTTTTAATTAGAATATAAAAACTAGTATTTTTAGAAGTTACATTTCAAGGTCGTTACATTAATGTTACTCAAGGTTTTAACATTAAGGTTATTTTTTTATATTAGAGACAGCCCGTCACCCTTAAGGTTACTCATTGTTGTTGTTGATGCTGGGGCCCAGTATCAACCAAAAACATCAAGGCTGCAGGGCCGGGGACTCCCATACGACGACTAAAGACTCCAAGTGGGACCCCAATATAAGGGCCCCGCATGGCAAGAAAGCAAGAGTAACCTTAAGGATGACGAACTGATAACGAAAATTCTGTTATGGGCGCACACCACTAAATAATCGCCCCATTGATATACGTGTAAAAACACCAGTTTTATTTGCTCGTTTTGAGGCCTTTTCGGCGCTTTCTGAGAAATTTAAGGATAACCAGTCGATTGCAAATCGATGAAAGTTTAACACATGTTTCAATGTATGGGTAGTCTTCCGTCTCGTTTTCCCGGTAGGAGCCGCTAAACAGCGCCCTCACTGTTTTTGACATGCTCTCATGACTGTAAACCCGTTTCTGCCCATTTTTAATACGCGGACCTATTTTTTCGATAATTATAAAAATGCGACTTTTTTAGTGATTCAAATTCATGCACATGCTTTACACTTTTATTTAAGCTATAATTCGCTACTCTTTCTGATTATTAGTCCAAAGAGCAGCCCATTATACCTCAAAAACTTTCTGTATTTTACCGGAACTCAGTAGGGTTGCACAAATGGCGCATTGATTTAGTGGTGTGCCTTTTCAAGGGTTTCTGATGTTCATAAAATTTAATTCTTTTATCTTTTTCTTGAAATATAAAATTTTTTGAGTAAAACGCTCGAAACAGAATTGCTCTGTGACATTCACTTCAAGAGAAATGTCCTTTCAAAGTTGTATGGTGGATTCCGAAAATAGGCAAATTTTCAACATTTTGACCATTCATGCTTACTCTTCTATATTTGCATTAAATTCCAATTCTCTAGATAGTTTTTGACCTTCCATCTGATGAAATTCGGTTTTAAATGAGAGTAAATCACGTTTCACAATTGCATGTGTCTACTGTTAATGATTTATAACAATCACCCCCCCCCGCCATATAAAACCAAGATTTGCAGCTTTAAAAGGCACGCACCGATTTGTCACCTAAGCCCAAATTGCTTAAAATCCAAGAAATCTTGTTTTCACACAATTTGTGGCAATTTCTTGAACTTTGAAGGCCTCTGGGGGAATAATCTTAACGCGACTTGCATCTAAAACGCATTAAATATATTCACTAACATATAAACTATCTATTTAAATCGAAAAAACTGCAATTTAATTAATAGCCATTTCAATTTTGGCTGACTCTCTGAAAAGCACGGTTTTACTCCTAGGCCCTTCGAAGGGCGCACACCACTAAATAATCGCCCCATTGAAATACGTGTAAAAACACCAGTTTTATTTGCTCGTTTTGAGGCCTTTTCGGCGCTTTCTGAGAAATTTAAGGATAACCAGTCGATTGCAAATCGATGAAAGTTTAACATATGTTTCAATGTATGGGTAGTCTTCCGTCTCGTTTTCCCGGTAGGAGCCGCTAAACAGCGCCCTCACTGTTTTTGACATGCTCTCATGACTGTAAACCCGTTTCTGCCCATTTTTAATACGCGGACCTATTTTTCGATAATTATAAAATGCGACTTTTTAGTGATTCAAATTCATGCACATGCTTTACACTTTTATTTAAGCTATAATTCGCTACTCTTTCTGATTATTAGTCCAAAGAGCAGCCCATTATACCTCAAAAACTTTCTGTATTTTACCGGAACTCAGTAGGGTTGCACAAATGGCGCATTGATTTAGTGGTGTGCTCCCTTATATTTATGGACAGCTCGTCACCCATTTCATAGGCCTACTTTTACATTTTTTTTACTCTTTACTCTTTACCCCATAATTTCCCTCATTCTTCAGGCCCTGCCCTCTATCGGGTGCTAATTTATAGTTTAAGCTGTTTGCTATTGTTTTTGAAGCAACATTGTTTCTTTATAAGCCTGCGGCGTAACCTTGAACAATATTGTCTTAGCAATATTGTCTTTTGAGATAACGCCCCGTAGCAACCCCCAGCCAGACCCATATCTCATTTTGATTTTTAACATACCAATATTCTGCTTTTTATATTCTATGGGGTCGCATATTACCTCAAATATTTTTTCACTACGTTGAAAATACGTAATTATGACCAACAGAGGGCGTTGCTACGTATGTTAGCATACAGCATACTCTTCCAAGCACGGTCTTCACCGTGACAATACACTACGTATTGTCACAGTGTTTTCCATGTACATGTACATGCGTGAGAATCAGGTGTCTGGTTTGAGAGTGGTAAATGTCTAATTTATGCGTTTGGCTTTAATTTTTTTAAAGGAACAAAAGAAAACTGAAAAAAAGAACTGACAAATAAAATGAAAGTAAGGTACAGAGAAGTAAAACTGAAATAAAACTGCTTTAAATAACGCTTCATTGAAGAAACTGTGTTGTCTCTATGTTGCGCTTGTTGGAATCTTTTTGCGCCTTGTATAGGCCAGTTTGTTACTTTTAAAACTGGACCTTCGTCTATTCAATTGCTTGTAACCTTGCTTCTTGAGGTCACATTGGATTCAATGTGGTGTCATAATGTGCAGGATTGGATAGTGCATATATTAAAAATACAAATTTACCCCAATATTGTTCAGTTTTGAAATTGTGATTATTTTTCCAAGTGTAAGGATACTTTATTGGCGCAGTATAATATCAAAATATCGAACAGTTGCAACTTAAACCAAGCAAGCACTGAAAATAAAATCTGATGAAATCACATTTCCTGTTTAATATATAAAAAGTGCCGTGAGATATGTCTTTGTAAATAACACCATGAAAACTTTAATATGGCATTTAAGGTTATATGCGTTCCTTTATAATTCTATGTGTAAGTAAGTGGCTACTTCTTCCACCCACGTGTTGTCCGCAGTGTTTGCAAGTATGAATCCCGCGTGTGGTTTGTTTGAATAGCACAATGTTTGTATCTATAAGTATTCGAATTGCTCTAAGATATTTGGTCAATAAGCGTCCATTTTGTCCATTTTGTGTCTGCGAGAGAATATTTTGTCCGTCTAAAGGTCCTTGACCCGACAGATATCCTCATCCCCCTTAATGAGATATCATATTGGTTGCCCTTACTGTTGTTAAATATTGATTGATGGTAACCACGCTCAAGAAGTTCCCTACACCAATTTACATTGTGGGTAGCTCCAGTAAATTTCGCTTCGATGCACGAAAATTCTATAAGCTCATTACCAGCTAGTATTAAAGCTTATTAATTTTGTTTGTTCGGTGTGTTTTTTTACAAAATCTCATCGTTTTAGTTCAATTAGTATCATTGGTGAGAAAATCGTGCATAACATTTTTGGGAATTTATGAGACTTGACATGTAGTTGCGTTGATCCGTTATCGATACTTGCGTTGAAGATCATTACATTATAAAGTCTAACAGTTGCATGTTATTGCCTTATCCATTGCGGATTTTCCTGCCAAAAGAAATTTACGCAACTTATCTCACTTTAATTGAAAAGATTGTGCAAATCAATTCTTAGATGAGGTTGACCTATATCTTAAGGATATTTGACACTCTTTTGTGTGTGGTATTATTTATAATTTAAAGCCAATTTCTAGTAAAATCTTTTAATACATGTTACAGCCCTTATATTTACAATGGATTTACATCCTGCCAAAATAATTGGTTTATTTATTCAGCGGAATCATGTTGATGCTAACCATTAATTTTAACTAAACAAAGTATTTGAGTTTCCTCGGAGAGATTTAAAACACGTAAAATATAATGGTGGACTACATACCTTAGAATGAATAACATTCACTTAAGAACCTTTTTTGTACGACATTATTGCATCTTAGTTAAAGTGTCTGAATTTTTAGAATGAATCGTTGCTACATAAGATCCACAAACGACCCTCTCCGTAAACATCTTCCCATTTGGGTCTTCCACGAGATTTGCATTATGTGTAGGGGAAATAGGGCATCTTATTTTTGTAACAATATCCCATGTTGCTCCATGTCACTCAAACAAATAGTTTTTGACACTGCCGAGAGAGTCGGGGAAAATGACGTCAGCAATCAACTCCCAGAACAACAATTAGCCTACATTTTATCACTAAAACGTTTGAAATGCTCATTGGTTCTCACATACTGTGATTTGATTGGAAAACACTGAAACGCCTAGGACCGTGTCACTTCATTGCAGCCATGGTAACTCGCTCACATAGTTTTTATCATCAACTTTAAAACTTCACGCATTCCGAAAATAAAAGATCCAGCCGTTCCGTTCGGAAAGCGTAATTCATGTACGTTTCATGGTTTCGTGGCATTAACGTTGCGGGAAGTGTAAATCATGGATTTTACTGGAGAAACCTATGATATTCCCTCCTCTTTTTGCATCAACTGAAATTAGTTTAGTACAGGTCTTTGGGCTTGATTGTCACAGCATACGAAAAACACCCTTATTTCCAAAAATTGACCAAATGTTAAAAGTTGACGTGTATTTGCTAGTTAAGCAAAAGATTAGATTTAGCTAAATTGTGTTTCATTTGGTGAAACCGAATAATACTTTTTTAATCCCAAAAACTAGTTCTGTAACTTTCTGGAAGACGGAGTAGGAATAGGACCATGTTGAGGTATTAGCTGTAAACGATCATGAAGCGCACTATTATTTTGATGAACACACAACAACGGATATCAAGATGAGAGATGAGACCAAAGAGCCAAATGATACGTTGGACATCGTAGCGATTTTTCCTCCTGAAATATGGAAAAAAATAATTAGCATATTAATTAAAATCAACACGAATTGTGCCTCCCGCCTAGGGACAGCGTCAGGAATAGAGAGAATTTATGCAAGTGGTCAACAGCACATGCCATGGACACAATATTTATAGTTTGTAGGATATAAAACTTTGCTTTTTGCCTACAGTCAAACTGCACCAATTGTTGTAAGGTCACTTTCCTAGACACTCTGATGGCATTTCCAGCGACGTTCTCATTACTACAGGGTATAATTACGAATAAAATGTGATTATTTTTTAGCTTTTTGAATTAATGTGTGCAACACACGTTCTGTCAGGACATGGTGTGGTGCATTTCTTACTAGACCACAGCTATACAACAGCAACCTTTCAGTGCATTCAATCTTTTAATTTTAAAATTTCCTCTGCAACATATAAATGTTTTACAGTATCACAAACTATATGTTTATAGTTGTATACTAAGAATTGGACTCAAAATCAGAACATCAGAGTTAGGGGGGCTGATAATTCCTTTATTTGGTGTTTGATATCTGTAATGTAGGTCTGATTCCAAATTTAATATTGCTCGGTTTTGATATAAAGTCTGCACAAAAAGAAACTCAGCTGTTATAAATACGCCTATAGATTCAGAACTAATAATTGTTTTCACAATATTTCAACATAGCGAGAAGGGTGATTTATTTACACGCATTTTGATACCCCATTTGTCAAATGTCGTTCAATATTAACAACACAGTAGTGCTTTTACAGAAAAATACCCGAATTTAAAAGTTGCAGTTCAGTTGCAGCGATCAGTGGTTATAATGCCAGCACTGTAAACACGTAAAGCCCGCCATTATCTTCGCACTTACTTCAAATCAATACAAATAACTGCAACTTTTAAATTGGGGTATTTTTCTTTCAAGACACTGCTGTATTGTCAATATTGAACAAAATTGGACAAATGGGGTATCAAAATACGCGTAAATAAATCATCCTTCTTTTTATGTTGAAATATTGTGAAAACAATTATTAGTTCTGAATCTATAGGCGTATTTATAACAGCTGAGTTACTTTTTGTGCAGACTTTATATATTTGAGGCACAAACGTGTACCACATTATCTTAATGTATTAGTATGATTGGAATATACCTCCACGAGAGTGAGGCTACCGCGTTTTTATTCATACAAACGAACGGAAGCAAATTCCATGCCTAAAACATGAGATTTCTTTAGATGTTAAAAGTTAATCACTTAGTGAGATATCTTTAACACAACTGATATAACACAGATAAATGTATTTCCTGCTTTTTTAACATAGGTCAAACTGAAGTAATATGTAGGGGAAGAAGAATCAAGCATCGCGCACAAGGACAATTAAACATGAAATTACAAAGGAAAACATAACAAATAACATACATAGGCAGATATACCAGACCATAAACTCAGGACAAACCTGCATGTGCGGGGACTTGAACCCAGATCAATTAACGATGCGTACCCGCCAACCTATTATAATCATTATGTTCTTTGTTCCAATGTATGATGCGTATGTTTGAGCTTTCTTACTCGAAGTAAAGCATGACATTTTAAGGCCCATTCAGTGATTTGTAAAAATCATCAAAATTCAAATTTTGGTACCTTTGTCATTGCCATAGATGTGCTAACATAGCCTGCGAGTGGTTCAGCCGAAAGCCGTGTATTTAAGACAAAATAAAACATTTTACACGAATCTGTAATTTAGATACTGACAGTATCTTAATTTAGCTACATGTATTTGAATGGGCTTCAACTTCGTCACTACCGCTGTTTTCTTCGGGTTTTTGCCAAATTTGTCATTTCAAAAATAACAAATGACAATTTGAATGACTTATCTTTCACTTTAAAGCAATTTATGAACAATTTAAATTTTTTTACACTTGTGCTGGGATCACTGAATAGGTCTTTAAGGAATCGGATAGCAACGTTTACACCCGATGGCACATCAGACATATCAGCAAACTCTAAAATGTTTTAAAACTTTATAAACTTGTTATAAACACGTAAAACACAACAAAAGCATTTTGAAAAATGTTGTCAAAATATTATTATAGAATTAACAATTTCCCGAAAACGATGTGGGTAAAAAAAAAACCATACATACCCTTTTTTAGGAAATTTCTCAAAATCTGAGCATTCTTGCTCAGTTTATTCGATAAACGTATCTTGTTTCCATTCCGATATTGAACATTTTGCCATTCCAACTTCGTGACACCATGGGAGTGTCAGTGCCTATAAGGTAGTGTGACACCAGCTCACTGTAATTGTATTTTTCCTGAATTATAAAGGACATTAATGCATTTTCAATCAAAATATAGTATAACCTAAGGTTACATATTGTAAGGCATGGAAAAAATGACATCACTTTAGATAATACATTGCATATTGAGGGTGGTAAAATGCTTCCGATCTAAATGTCCATAGTTTATCGAAAAAAAGTACCAAAACAGAATGCTTTGGTCGTTTTAGCGTGTATCAAATAGGTCTAATGCACCTGTCATTTGCAACCCCGGCCCCTGGGTACCCACGGATGGCCCGGGACTTGAAATTTGAATATCTATATTGGGGAGAAAGATTTATCATTATTTTTGGAGGAAAAGATCATCACCTGAAACATAATCACAAAATAACTCAATTTGCTCAACATGCTCGATTCGACGATGTAAAGGCTTGCACTGTTTCCACAAATTCCGGCCTGTTGTATATTTTATAATTAATTATAAAGACAAGACTTTTTGATTTTTAGATGAAATTTATCAACAACATTTTTATTTGTATCTACACGCTTATAAGCAAAAAATATGTTATTACAATATTTGGATAGCGTGGCTCTTAAAGCGTTTTCTCGATGACAACAAAACATTGCAGATTGCCGGAAAAACAAAGACGACAAGCACAACGTTTGTTGCGTATTTATAAAGTGCTAGGAGGTACAGCACCTGTTACATTATTGAGTGCAGATATAGTTTAATAATATTTTGTAATAAACTGACATAAAAAGGCAATACTGCGAGCCCCTAGAGGTAATTTTATAATATCAGAGGCAAGTGCAAGGTACACCAGTACAATGACTGTTTAGGATTTCTCCAATGGTATTATTTGTCTTTAGTTTCCTTCCCGGTGCACTTATAAGAAGGTCGTATGAAAGAATGGTATTTATCCCAAAGTAATTAACCACACTTTCAATGTTATGCCAAAAACTTGCATTAACTTGATTTTGAAATTGCTAACTCGGTTATGATTTGTTTCTGACTAATTTTAAAATACCATACGTATCGATTGAAATAGTATACGTGCAGATGCTTTATCATGTAATATTAATAAGGGCTGCTGGATTTCAGTTTCTTTGAATTTGTAATGTATGGAACAAAATCATTTTGAAGATCATTATAAAATACTAAAACCTCGAAAAAAGAGAACGAGAGAATAAGCAAAGCAGAGAAAGACTAGAAGTGAAACAAATTGAGAGAACAGTCAAATGCTTCAGGACGCCTCACGCGGTTGAGTTTGCAAGCCGCTGCAAACTGCAATGTTCTTATTTCATATAATTACAAAATCTGATCTAAATAAAAAGAATCTGTAACATTTTGTTCACTTTAATTTATTTGGCAGTTTATATTATGCAACGGTATTTTGATTGCAACAGAGCTCGCTTTCGATTGCATAAATAACACCTGTTTGTAGAGAAGCAATCACCTGCTCGACTCGAATATTGCATGATTACCTGGTTATCAATAGCACACGCTCCTCAGAGTTTCTTAACCTTGTCTCGCTATACAAGAAACTGTTGCTCTAGTAATAGTATGCCGCCCCATCACAATGCAATATGATATTATAAGGAAAATGTGAATAACCTTACAAGCCTGTGATTTCTTTGACAGTTTAATACTTGCATATATTCTAGACACTGTGTCCTCTTTTTAAATCCGCTTTAAATGGCCATAATTATAAGTAAATAAAATAATTGACAAAAGTGTTCTTGAAGATTCACGTAAACACCAAATAACCAAATCACCAAGTTAGAGGGGTATAAAAATTGCCACTTGGGTTCTCGCACAGAGTTGCTCGGATGGGATGCACTGCATAGTCGCGTGATATGACCCAGTGTATGATGCTAAGGTCGACGACGGTTATATCCTTCAGAACACCTTCATATATTTTACTCTCTGGGTGCAAGAAAAACATAGCGGTGTGCACTGATGCCTGTGAATGCGGCGATGGATGTTAATGCAGTAGAATATAATGCGGAAATAGATGGTAATGACGGACTTCTTGATTGATTATTAAAGGTACATACATTTTTTTTACATTAATCTTATTGCAAAATGTTATTGCAAAATGTTAACCGTGTACTTGTCAACTACAATAATATACATTTACTGTTGATCTGCTTTATGACAGAATGGATCTGAGGCTATCATTTGTACTTGAATCTCAGGATTCCGAAACTGTACCTTTTGTACCAGTTAGCATGATATGAATATGGTTCTTGCTTTACTTAGGTCGGCTGGTCCAATTTAAGATGTGTAGGCTGCCAGAGCAAAACAATGGAAGCGGCCTCTATTTCATTTCTGGTATATAGATAAACTAGAACATAATCATATAGAATGTTCATACGGTGAGTTTTAAGAGATGATTTAAATGACTTAAGAGAAGAACAATGGCTGTTATTTGTCTATAGTTTCATTCCGAGTTACACCTATAAGAATGTCGTTTACATAATGATATTGATCCCAAAGTAATTAAATCATACCTCCCGGTTTGTGCAGAAAATCTTCCATTAATTAGCTTTCAAAATTGCTGACTTATTTTTAATTACTGCACGTATCGATTGAAAGAGTATACGAACAGATGCATTTTCATAAAATATTAATAAGGGATATTGGATTTCGGTTTCTTTGAATTTGTAATGTAGAGCGTAATCACTCTGAAGCTCATCATAAGACACACAATCCTTGGAAATAGAGGAAAAGAGAATAAGCCAAACACACAGAGAACAAACCTGAAACAAAGATGAAAGGGTATTCAAATGCTTCAGGACGCCTCACGGGTTTGTGATTGCAAACCACATTGGTTTTAATTCCATATTCTTTTCTGAATAATTGTTGAACTAAATAAATAAGAAACTGCAGTATTTTGTTGTTCCGGCTATTTTAATTGCAGTTTATATCCTCCAAGGGGCGTGTGATCGACATTATATCGCATAAATAACACCTGTGTGAGTGCAGCAATCAACTGTATGACCTGTTAGACTCGAATATCACCTGATCACCTGGCTATCAAAAGCTCCTCATAGTTTCTTAACCTAGCCTCGCTATACAAGAAAATGTTTCTCTGTAATGCCACCCTATTCATTTAAATAACCTTACAACGCCTGTGAAATCCCTGGCAGGAACCTTTATTCCCGCTTTAAATGGCCATATCTGTAAGTTAATCATAGAATTGACCTTGAGAATTGAAAATCCCATGAGCCTTTGCGGGTAGATCTAAGACGTCACCACGCCGATGCTCACTACCTTACAACGCACTTCACGCCTTTGAACTGCGCAGTAACTATGTTCGAAAACGATGTGCATATCAACGTGACGTCAAATGACGACATCTCAATGCTTATGGGACTTACCGAAAAGGTCAATTGGTAGGTTAAAGTCTTTATTCTAGTATCATACACGAGGATACCAAACCAAAAGTAGCTTAGTTATGTGACTTTATATAACTAGATTCTACTCAAATGTCGGCACCTTAGAATTAAGTGGCAAACACCTGACAGAAAAGTGTCCTTGAAGATTCACGTAAACACCAAATTACAAGTCAGACGGGTTTGAGAATGCCTCTTGGGCAGTATCTTTATCACATAGAATTGCTCAGTTGAAGGGATGTGCTGTATAATCACATGAAATAAGATCTAGTATCTCTTGTAAAGGTCGATGATATATTCTTACCTGGGTAAAACACTTTCATGCGTAAACATTTTGCAGCAAGGTTAAACGGCTTCGTTGTGTACAAAATACCTCACTGTTGATTAATCAATTAATCAATCAAGAGAAAAGTGAAAAAGAAAGAAAGAAAGAAAGAAAGAAAGAAAGAAAGAAAGAAAGAAAAGAAAGAAAGAAAGAAAGAAAGAAAGAAAGAAAGAAAGAAAGAAAGAAAGAAAGAAAGAAAGAAAGAAAGAAAGAAAGAAAGAAAGAAAGATAGAAAGAAAAGAAAGAAAGAAGGAAAGAAAGATTAAAATTAGGCTTTTCAGATGCTAAAAGTGACATATCACGAACATATTCCGGTATGTTTAAACATCTGTTCTAATTATAGAGCTTGATATATTTAAAACTTCTGTACTAAATTGCATAATTTGATATAACCCGGCGATAATATGTTTTGATTAGGCTTGGGCATTAATTTAACAAGGTCTTAGCTGAAGCCATCGTTTCGTCTTAGTGAGTTACCTCAGAGAGTTATCACAAACACAAGAGGGGGCCTGATGCAAAAAGAAAAAAAAATACATACTTTTTCAGGGCCCCCCTTTTGAACCCAAAATTACTTGGCCATGACAAAAGAGCGTCAACCCATAGAAAATAGTGTAGACTCAGTTCTACGAGAAAAATTGAGAGAGATATAAATTTTCAGCACCCTTCCCTCTTTTGCATCAGGGTAAGCGCTCCCTAGCTGTTTCTTGTTACATTTTGAATGACCCTGGTATGATCACTTTGCAGCTGTTCTGGCCCAGGCCAACAGCGATATTTTAGTCGTGATATCGTGAACGTCTAAATATATGGTAATTCGATTGATAACAGGAACACTAATTGCGCTGTAATGGTATTTGTCCCAGTTAGGAAGAACGTTTACGCACACCTTGATTTCATTCCAAATATATCCTAAGGTCGGTCGAAGTAGGGTAAGACATTGAATAATAAACATCCGTTCTCATCTTGGAGGCAAGAAATCATTGCATATTACATGTAGAGGGTGATGAATTGACGCCGTTCTGTCCGTGATAAATAGGGAAAGTGCCAACGAAAATTGCTTTTGTCGCTTTAGCGTCTATTAGATATCGCTAAGTGATCCCCGTTGAGTGCAACCACTTGTTCAAAACGTCCGGTGCAGTAAATTATGTAATAATATAATTTGAAATTCGGTGCGCTTAAAAGGGTTTCGAGATCCACTGTATAGTCTCCCACTGCTCTAAAAAAAGTTCTCAGAAAAACGCTCAGGCACAACGCGAATTCGTTGATTCACATAACGAGCCACAGCACACTTTACATGTTGTCACTGATAACTACGGCCCACATCATTCTGTGAACCATGAAACAATAACTCAGGGACTCTCCTGCTTAGAAGCGTACGCCCTAGACATTCCACAACTGCCTCTCGGAGCCGAGATCAGCTTCCCGAATTTCGTAATGGTTACATAATAATTAATAATAATAATAATAATAATAATAATTTATTTCTTATATAGCGCAGTACAATATAATATCTCAAAGCGCTTTACAATAAACATGATAATAACACATGATACAAATTTAAACATGGAAAGCAAATAATATAAATTACACTGGTTAAAAAGTATGCACATATTTAAAAACCAATTAACATGATTAAGAACAATAATTAAAACCTATACCAAAACACTGAAACACTGAAACAAATCAAAATAATTATGTCAAGGTAAAGCTTAAGTAATCATTTAAAATACAGCATAATTACACATGAAAAATACAGTATCAACACGCAGGGAACCAAACTGCGGGGGCAAAGGTTAGACGAGCACCGAAGGGAGGCGGAAAAAAGCGAGTCAACAGAAATACACCCGGTCTAAACGCAAAGAATCCGAGAGCCATTTTAAGAACTCAGCTATTAGTGACCATGTAGCCAGGGCTAATCATATTATAAATTGTGCGGAGTCGAAAATCTTAGAGAGAGAGAGTGACAGAAAAGCACGATGGATAAAAGAGTCTATTCAGATCAGGAGGAGGGGGCGAGGAGTAATGAACAGAGACGAGGGGGTCTACAATCTGAGTTATGTTTATGATCCTCTTTTGGAGACTGCGAGTAGGACTAAGCTCACTACCGGAAGTGACGTAACAGTAACTCCCCGCCAGTCATCAGCTGTTGGATCACAACATCAACAAGCTTCGATAAAGTCAGTGGTGCACTGACGAAACTGTCAGCAAGAAATAGTAAGTTTCTTCACTGGTTTTGACCAATTAAAAACCTGTTTATTGTGTTTTGAGCTGACTTTTGAAGTGTGCAAGAGATGAAGATGGTTTAATATAAGCCGGCAGTTTGTTCCACAGAAGGGGTGCAGCATTACAGAAAGCCCGCTCGCCATAAAATTGAGTTTTACCCATTGCTGGTAGACGGAGAAGGTTTTGTGACGCAGAGCGCAGAGATCGGCCAGGATTGTATGTGATTAAAAGATCGGCAATATAAGATGGAGCAAGACTATTTAAAGCGTTAAAAGTGATAAGCAATATCTTGAACTCAATACGGTACACAACAGGGAGCCAGTGGATCGAAAAGCACTGGCGTAATGTGATCGCGATATTTGACCCTTGACACCAATCTAGCCGCAGAATTTTGAATTCGCTGCAGCTTGGCAATGTCACACTGAGGAAGACCAAATAAAAGACTATTACAGCAATCCAATCGCGAAGACACGAAAGCATGAACTAACCGTTCTGTTGCGTTTTGGTCAAGATATTTGCGAATCTTACCTATCCTATAAATGGCAAAGGAGGCAGCCTTAGACACATTTTTAAGGTGATCTTTCATATCAAGGCTCTCATCAAGGACCACACCAAGATCACGCGCTGCTTTTGCTTTTTCTTACAGGTCCGGGACGCGAGAAATCAACGCTGCACTTTACTGCATAATGATCTGACGGTAGGCCTCGGACAACCTCTATCTCGGAAACCAAATCTTCAACATTTCTGGTGATTAACAAGTCGAGGGTATGACCATGACGGTGCGTTGGTTCCATAACATGTTGCTGGAGACCAGCAGAGTCCAGAAGATCTTTCATGGCACTGGCGTTTCTATCATCACATACATCAACGTGGAAGTTGTAATCTACAACCAATATGGTTCTGGTAGGGTCGACTGACACCATCTCGAGCAGCGTAGAAAAGTCTTTGAAAAACGCATTTACTGTCAGTTGGTTTTCTTTAGATGGCGGAGGCCTATATATGATGATAAGCCTGAGGAGCGATGAGTCACTAGCGACAACTGTGAAATCCATATGCTCGAAAGAGGGAATGTCAGATTTGGTTTTCATTAACATTAAATCCTTTGTGCGACAAAAGACAAATTCCACCCTCTTCTACCTGTGGAGGTTGATGGTGCACACGAAAATGAGGCAGTGTGTTGTTCAGATCAGCCAGGGGTGGATGTCACGATCGATACCAGTCAACCAAGATTCTGTGACAGCAAGTAGGTCTACATTATGGTCTATGATAAAATCTGAGATTGAGATGGTTTTGGTTTTCAGTGAGCGAGCGTTCCATGTCGCAAGACATGATTTCGGGAGAGACTTTCTCTTTGGCATGATCGCAGTTTTAATATTGATAAGATTTTTATCACATAACATACGATGATTTGTGTTGGATTTTCTCTGTCTGACAATAACACGAGCTTGTCTCTGATTATTTATACCAGCACGGCAGCCGCGTCTCTTTGTTTCAATGTTCAGTTTCTTTAACTTCATAAACGTATCATCATTGAGACGATATAAATGTTTGAATGTTCTGACATGTTTGCCAATATTTAGCAGCATAGTCCGACCATAAGAAAAAGAAAACATGGTGATAATACGAAGAGTGGGTGATTGACCCGGGTGATTGACTTGTACAACAAGATGATGATCACATCAGTCACGGATGAATAACAGGTAGATCGATCACAAACCACGGCAATACAGTAACGTATATTGGCTATATCAAAACAACAGTCACAAAATGGTTCGAAATGTTCCAAAACTGCCTTCAATAGATCCGTTAAACAAAAATATTCAGCTCAAAAGTTTCTAGAGTACTTACAAAAGTTCCGATTGGTAAAAGAATGAGTTTAAGTAGATTTTGTTGGAGAGGCATATCCTCTCACCGGCTGCCGTACTGAAGCGCTATCACAATCGAGGAATCCAGAGGAATTTCAAGCTAACCATGAATGCGTATTAAACTACCACCAGGGCTCGAACCCGCAACCTCTCGCACCATAGTCAAACACATTAATGTTTGAGCTAACTTGACCTGGCGTAATGTTTGTATATCACAAAAAACCCTTGCAGATACATTCTTTCAGCGATAGTAACATCAAATGTGTACGTTTGTTCTGTTAACAGAATTAATGTGTGATAAAATCATCTCAGATTCATAACCATGTGTAAAGTTGATTTAGTTAGATCGCGCTGTTAATGTATCGCGCATTTTATATACATGTATATAGAAAAGTGTTTTAACACAAGTTGTTATTACAACCGTTAGATAGCTTTTAAAAGGACGCCTTATCTCTTTGACAACAAAGCATTATAGATTGTTGTTAAAACTAATGTTATGAGCAATACATTTGTCACACCGATGAAGTTATATATAATGCGCTAATATTCGCGGTCGAAGTGACGTAGTAAATCGGATTAATACAATATTTTGACTATATCGCCCTGCACTACAAGCAAGTTGCACTCATCACCTGTGAATATCTGCAAGCATAGATTGAATACCGCTCTTTCAAATATAATTATCTCACAGGTGCGAGTGATCAGTATAATATGGTTCAATGCATAGGTACCGCGTGAACGTTTTAGTACAAGGCGATATAGACGAATCCAACGAGCCAAGTGATGGTCAGAATTCAGTCAGCCATTACTGGGTCCCGTCTGCACCAAACTGGTGTTGTTACTGGCCAATTGGGTGGATAAAATCCGCTTAAAAATCAATGTTGAATTGTAGTGTGTTGTAAACTTTCATCATTCTTTGTCTAAACATGGGTGATGGAATGCAGTTTAATATCTCCGCCAAGACCACGTCATTTCACATTTAAGTTGGGATAGACCTAAAGGAGACCAGCTATGACTACCTATGAGGTGTAGGAATGCGTGAAATTGGATTTGCCTATATCCAAAAATTGTATTCATCCATTGCTATGGTAGTTAATCCGATTATTACGTCACTTCGACAGCGAATACAAAGCACCTGTAACTTTATTTTGAGCGCATCAGAAAGAAAGAAAGAAAGAAAGAAAGAAAGAAAGAAAGAAAGAAAGAAAGAAAGAAAGAAAGAAAGAAAGAAAGAAAGAAAGAAAGAAAGAAAAGAAAGAAAGAAAGAAAAGAAACATAAAAACATAAAAGTAGAAATGAGCAAGAAATTCAGGCAACAATTTATTCCCTGGCAATAGCCATGCTTCATTCAATGATAGCGATTTTCATTGATCATAAGTGATCAGACGAACAACCTGCAATATTTTGTCAATTCCAGGTCATGCACCCAGTCAACCAATCTCAAGAACCTACTTGTTTCTACTCCACTGGCAGACTGCAGTCCGTCCACACTGCGGTCTACCCAAAATTAGGTTGGAGTGATCATTAATGATGGTGCTGAGTCCTTCAACACACCATGTACATTCAGCATTCTGTAAGTACCAGTAGTCTGTGTTACTGAGTGTGTACCTATATTATAGTAATTGTGGTGAACGTGCCGGCACAGTGGGAATAATTCTGTGAGTAGACCTTATCAGGGTTGTAGCTAGCCCAAGTTGAGTGCCTGCTAATTTTACTATCCAATTCATGAACTAGAGCGCTGGCTCGGGTACTTGAGATGTTTTACTTCAAAACATTTGATTTTGGCCATTGCAATCTAAGTGTGTTCTGGGACCATTTGTAAGAATGTGTACAGATATATATAATTTTTGCACTTGTAGATATTTGCTAAACATAAGAAAGCTTATTCTAATACACTCAGCTTTGTTCCGATGTGCTGCATCGAGTGCCCAGCTGTCAACAAAGCTTGACGTATGTAACATCACAGACGCCCCGTATGTGAAATCACTGACGCGTCTTTGAAATCCGTGAATTACGCGTGCCCCCGAACTGATATTGCATGATTACCTGGTTATCAATAGCACACGCGCCGCAGAGTTTCTTAACCTTGTCTCGCTATACAAGAAACTGTTGCTCTAGTAATAGTATGCCGCCCCATCAAAGTGCAATGTGATATTATTATAAAGACTATGTGAATAACCTTACAACGCCTGTGATTTCCCAGTTACTTGCATATATTCTAGTCACTGCTTCCTCTTTTAGATCCGCTTAAATGGCCATAATTATAATTGAAAGAAGAGTGTCCTTGCAGATCTACGTAAACACTTGACGGGTTCTTGGGTTATTGTACAGAGTTGTTCAGAAGGGATGTACTGCATAGCCGCGTGATATGACCCAGTGTCTGATGCTAAGGTCGACGACGATTATCTTTCAGAACACCTTCATGTATTTTACTTTCTGGGTGCAAAAAAACCCGTAACGGTGTGAACTGATGCCTGTGAATGCGGCAATGGATGTTAGTGCAGTAGAATAGTATGCGGAAATTGATGGTAATGACGAACTTCTTAATTGATTATTGAAGGTACATGCATTTTTGAACATTAATCATATTGCAAAATGTTAATTGTGTGAGTGTGTATCGTCAACTACAATAATCTACATTTTAGGTTGTTCTGCTTTTTATGACAGAATGGATCTGAGGCTATCATTTGCACTTGATTCTCAGCATTTCGAAATTGTACCTTTTGTTCCAGCTAGCATGATATGAATATAGAGTTCTTGCTTTGCTTAGGTCGGCTGGTCCAATCGGATTCCGCTGAAGGCTCTCCAAATGACAATGTGTATGCAGTCTTATGTCTTGTCTCTCGAGGCAGATATCTTGGTCAGTTGCTTAATGTAGTCCTTTGATTGTCCTTTTGATCCTTTACCATGTGTGTAGGCTGCCAAAGCAAAACAATGGAAGCGGCCTCTATTTCATTTCTGGTATATAGATAAACTAGAACATAATCATATGTGACCGTCCACGGCGAATGAGCCGTAATTTCCTCCCCGATCAATTTTGTTTTATTTCGTGTTTAAAAATAAACATCATAAACTTAAAAATGGTATATCATTTGACTTCAAACGAGATCCAGAAGCGAGGTTGCTCCTTCAACAAAATTATAGCTTTTACGTTTTTACATGTGTCTCTTTTTCCACATTGCTGGCAATATATCAAACAGTCATAATTGGCGGTCATTTCCAATTATCCCCAAGTCAACGAGGTTTAAGAAAGTTCTCTCATTGTTAATTGTTGGTTATGCATACCTGTACAAAATACAATGCCTGGTAACCCACCACTTGAACAGGATTTAGCAAAAGCAAACAAAGACCAGAGCTATTAAAAGTTCTATGGCCGGCCATCTAAGGTAGAAGCTTATTATCCACTTCAACAATAGGATTATTGATTAGTTTTTGACTGTCAAAATAAGACGGAAGTCGGGCCAGCTTGTTATCGATGAATACGACCTTCGTACACATTTTACACCGTAACACAGAATACAATTTAAGGAATTTACGGCTCGTTTGTGCTGCCGGGTCACATATAGAATGTTCATACGGTGAGTTTTAAGAGATGATTTAAATGATTTAAGAGAAGAACAATGCCTGTTATTTGTCTCTAGTTTCATTCCGAGGTACAACTATAAGAATGTCGTTTACATAATGATATTGATCCCAAAGTAATTAATTGGGATTCCAGGTAAAAACCACATGTGCCTGCTCATGGTCAAAAATTTTTTATTGCATGAGGCGAAGGGGCTTTAGTAGTAGGTTACAAAAAGTCACATCAAAAATTCCTCCGGAGCTTGTTGCCATAGCAACGGCAGATTTTATGATTTTAGCGGTTTTTGCTTATTTTGGGGTGAAAATAAGAGAAATATACACTTTTCTGAATTGCTCTTGACTTAAAATTTGAGGTCAAATTAAAAAAGTAACCTTATCACCATAAAGTACCATCTTTGCACTTTTCACAGGTGTAAAAAATATTTCAATAATATTTCCCCATGTGCAATTTTAGGGATGGGCAACATTGACATTTTAGCACTTTTAAAAAAATGACATTTTTACCCTATCTTTGAAGTCAAAAACTAATTTTGTTGAGCACCCAGAATTATTTCCTCTTTGGTGGTACTTGAGCAGACATTGCCCCTTTCAAATCTGGTAAAAAACTCTGGGGCTATTTGTCCTGTAAAGCTAGTGTTGCCAGAAAGTTTGCCAACTTTAAAAAAAAAAATGCACTTTCGAAATAATGCATTTTCTACATATTTTCTCATATAACTTTTTTATACGACCAACTTAATTGAAATATTGACCCTTTGCGTACAAGATTTGACCTACAACTGCTTCTGGAAGCAACACTTAGAGGCTGCAGAAGAGTCGTGTTCTGCAAAAACCGGTATTGCCAGAAAATCCGACTTTTTAAATTTATAGATATTTCCAATAAGCGCATTTACTACAGGCTCTAGGGAGGAGTTCGTGTACATGACTCCTTCAGAAATTTACCTTGCATTTTCATGTTATGTAAATTATGCAAAGACCTTCAAAAATTTTGAGTAAGAAAATCAGATCAAGTGCAATCAAAAATGGCGAACAAAATGTCCGCCAAATAGGGATTTTCCATTAAAACACACTATAGCAACATACAAATAATCTAATGATGAAAAAATATTGATACAATATGTTTCTAATCAAAGGAAATACATATATGCCCATTTTGTTTCATTCGGATTTTTAAAATTCAAAATGGCGTCCAAAATGGCTGCCGGAATAGCCTATTTCCATTGAAATACACTAGAGCAACATGAAGTTGATATAATAATAAAGTATTCTCAGTGGAATTAATTTTATAACCAAAGGAAATAAATATGTACACAATTTGTTTCATTGGTATCTCTCAAATTCCAGTGTTGCCAGAAAGTTTCCCAATTTTTTAAACTGCATTTTTCAAAATAATACATTTTCTACATATTTACTCAGCATATAACTTTTTACACGACCAACTTAATTGGAATATTTACCCTTTGCATACAAGATTTGACACACAACTGCATCCGGATGCAACACTTAAAGGCTGCAGAAGAGTCGTGTTCTGCAAAAACCGGTATTGCCAGAAAAGCTTACTTTTTAAATCTATATTTCCAAATAGTGCACTTTACATAATTAAATTTATTTAATTATTTTAACTGTTACCGTTATTTTATCTAGCTTTATCTGTACTATATGCTAGCACGATCTCATACAGGTTTTGAAACTTGGGCTTGGAGTTGCCAGATAGTATGAAAAACTGCTGTCACCCAAAGACCCCTTAATTTTCCTTTCAATCTGTCACCCAAAATTTGACTTTTTTCTTTTGTCTTTTCAGTTCGGTGAAAAGTATGGAGAGTGCAGAGGTGTAGCCTAGTCAACTTCCGTAGCATAGCTGTATAGTCTAGTCAAAGTTCCTATATAGCTTTTCCCTAGTTAACTTTCCTAATATAGCTATAGCCTAGTTAACCTTTTCAACATAGCTGTAGCCTATTAAACGTTTGTAACGTAACTGTAGCCGAGTCCACTATCCTAACATATTAGTACTAGTAGTACTTACAATCGTTTTGCAAGGATGGATTATGTATAAGACCATGCATGTTACCAAGAAGCTGGTTGATGAAGACACATTTATAATCATGTGACTAATCAATGTCATAAGAAGTATACCATGAAATCCATTCTAGAAATAATATCAAAACGGAATCCTAAGACTCAATACCAAAAGCATCTCAGTATAACAACATAGATGTTACAAAAGTTACAGTTATCCGACATCCGCCTAGAACAGTTTAATTGTCTCTGGACATTGCTAAATGGATTTTAGGCTATTATTTCTGATAACATTGATTAGTCACATGATAAAATAAATGTGTCTCAATCAACTAGCCTTGGCCTCTTGGTAACATGGTCATTATGTATTTCACCGACTCTCGCATTCTTTTACCATTGCTGGTACTTGTACCATTGCTGCTACTTAGTGCCATCACCACCAGTTACCCGAAAAAAAACTCAGATTTGGACATAGACCCTATAAACTCATATCTAGGGTCTATGGTGTGGACCTCACAGCTCCGATAAACACATGCATTTTACGAAAGTAGAGTTCTGAAAGACTCTAAATTGGTCATTCCTTACATTATCTAGGTTATTCCAGACGATTTTCAACCAGAGAGTTAAGAAAGACCCTTGATTCTAACCGTTTGCAGGTCCGAAAGGCCCCCTTTTACCGGTTCGCTGTCAGCTCCCAAAGACCCACCATTTCTTTTCACTAAAATTGATACATATATAAAACTATACATCTCACACCAGCAAAACTATACATTTTTGGAAAGCTTATGTTCCAAGGAATCCAACTATGCAAAATTGAAGTTGGTATACAGGGTGCGTAAGAAAATATATAGGGTGATATTATGAAAAAAATTAATTTTACTAGTAAATTGATTATTTATTACATTTGCTACTGATATGGAATACCTGAAATGAAATCTAATTTTGTGACAGGCCACACTATGAGCTTTAATAAAATGTATACTTTTTGCTATGTTATGATTAACCAAAAAAGTGGTGATACAGGGTGGGAAAATATACGTAACTTCATGCACAAAATGTTGATTACATTTTTGAGAATATTTTCTTTAGAGTGTATCCTACATTTATTTTAACTGCATATTTAGATTCCTGGGGTAAAAAGCTTTCCAAAAATGTATACATTTCCTATCTTAGGGTGTATAATTCTCAAGATACAACAATTGAAAGCCAAAACGCATGTTGTAACTGAAAATTTTGGCATTTGTGTGTAAGTGAATAGGAAAAAATTGTGGTTCTTGTGATTTGCAGTCCTCAGTGAATACTTAAAAACACGATTAGATAAAATTAATAGCTGAATGTGAATAATGAATAAACAAGCTTTCATTTGAGGTATGATTTGCATGTATAGCACACAATTTGACAATGATATAATTAAAATTCAAAAAGATATCATGTCTTCAAAGCATTTGCCATAGAGATTGTACATACTCCTCTACCACTTATCTCTACCACTTATCCACCAGGTTTACCTTCGTTAACATTTTAATATTTTCACTAATTAAACAAATTTGAATTCCAAATTGTGAAACATATTTGAAAATTAGAATAATCAAGCTGTATAATGAGCCCAAACTTGATGCAATTGGACCAAGAATAGCTTTGTGACAACAAGTTAAATCAGAAAGGGAGAGAGAAAAATGTAACGCCACTCAGGTATTTTGTGGTCCCACCATAAGACACACATGACCACACACTATAAGTATAAATCATCAGATTTATAAAGTTTAATTTGAGTACTGTTAAATATCAAAAATATCAATTTTTAATCATTTGCCATAAAATGTGTATTTCATTGCGAATTTCAAAAAATCAAAATTATTTGATATCAGAAGGACATTCTTCGTATTCAGAATCCTATTCGATATGTCTGATGTGCTCTAATGTCCCACAATAAATAGGCCTACTTTTACATAAATAATGTTTGGCCGGCCCCAGTCTAGGTCCCCATATGCATCTGCCCTGGCAGAGGATGTGTGAGGTCTGGGGTGGTAAATCATTGGTTATTGATATAAAATGTGTTTGCCATGGAGGTTCACCCATTTTGTCATCTTTTCCGCGCTAGCGGAATTATTGACGTTATTGGCACCTATAAACGATGTTATTTTGGGCGGAATAAAGATGTAATGCGTTGTTATCAGTCAAATTCATAATTATAATTAATAATTAAGAGGGAAAAATAAGTAATATGTAGGAATGGATATATAGCGCTTTGCAATTAATATCTTCATAAACTATGCAGAACAACCAAAACCACGAGCGTTGGTACCCTATCATTGCGTGTTCTTTTAAAATAAATCATCTCCAAATTCCAGTGGAGCACACCGACTTCGGAGGGGGGGCACTTTATCTCATCAAGCGAAACACTGTGGGAAGTGGGCTTGCTTTATTATCCAGAATCCATCCTTGCACACAGATTTTAGGTACTAGCACTCTGAAGTTAGGAAAATTGACTCTGCTACATACCAGCTACACGTTACGAAAAGTTGAATAGGCTACAGCTATGTTAAGAAAAGTTAACTGGGCTATAGCTATATTATTAAAGATAGTTAATATAGACAGCTATAAATAGGAACGTTGACTAGACTACAACTACTAAAGTTCACTATGCTACAGCTTTGTACTCTCCAAATAAGTAGGCCTAATCATGGCATCACACTGCTTATTCCATTTGGCTCACGGATCGGATATGAATTATATTTGTATTTAATTATTACTAGGACATTAACTGAAATATCCTAATTTGGTGGCCATTTTGGATTCCATCTTGAATTGCAGAGATTCAAATGAAACAAATTGTATGCATATTTTATTTCTTTTAGTTGTAAATACTTTATTATTATATCAATTTCATGTTGCTCTAGTGTATTTCAATGGAAATATGCTATTCTGGCGGCCATTTTGGACGCCATTTTGAATTTTGGACGCCGAATGAAACAAAATGGGCACATATTTATTTCCGTTGAATAGAAACATCAATTGCATCGATATTTGTTCATCATTAGATCATTTGCATGTTGCTATAGTGTGTTTTAATGGAAACCCCTATTTTGCGGCCATTTTGGTCGCCTTCTTTAATTGCACTTGATCTGATCTTCTTACCCAAACTTTTTTGTGAAGGTCTTTGCATATGAAAATGCAAGGTATATTTCTGAAAGAGTCATGTACACAAACTCCCCCCCTAGAACCTGTAGTAAAATGCGCTTATTGGAAATATAGATTTAAAAGTCAGATTTTCTGGCAATACCGGTTTTTGCAGAACACGACTCTTCTGCAGCCTTTCAGTGTTGCTTCCGGAAGCAGTTGTGTGTCAAATCTTGTACGCAAAGGGTCAATATTTCAATTAAGTTGGCCGTATAAAAGTTATATGAGTAAATATGTAGAAAATGCATTATTTCGAAAAATGCATTTTTGAAAATTGGCAAACTTTCTGGCAACACTGGCTTTACAGGACAAATAGCCCCAGAGTTTTTTACCAGCTTTGGAAGGCAATGTCTGCTCAAGTACCACCAAAGAGAAAATAATTCTGAGTGCTCAAGCAAAATTAGTTTTTGACTTCAAAGATAGGGTAAATATGTCATTTTTTTTTATTTTTTAAATTGTCAATGTTGCCCATCCCTAAAATTGGACATGGGGAAATATTATTGAAATATTTTTTGCCTCTGGAAAAAGTGCAAAGATGGTACTTTATGGTGATAAGGTTGCTTTTTTGATGTGACCTCAAATTTTAAGTCAAGAGCAATTCAGAAAAGTGTATATTTTCTTATTTTCACCCCAAAATAAGCAAAAACGCTAAATTCATAAAATCTGCCGTTGCTATGGCAACAAGCTCCGGAGGAATTTTTGATGAGACTTTTTAAAACCTACTACCAAAGCCCTTTCGCCTCATGCAATAAAAATTTTTTGACCGTGAGCAGACACATGTGGTTTTTACCTGGAATCCCAATTAAATCATACCTTCCGGTTTGTGCAGAAAATCTTTTAATTAAATTTCAAAATTGCTGACTATTTTAAAATTACTACACGTATCGATTGAAATAGTATACTTGCAGATGCATTTTCATAAAATATTAATAAGGGCTATTGGATTTCGGTTTCTTTGAATTTGTAACGTAGAGCGTAATCAATCTGAAGCTCATCTTAAGACACAAAATCCTCGGAAATAGAAAGAGAGAACACACCGACAACAAACCTGAAACAAAGATGAGAGGGCATTCAAATGCTTCAGGACGCCTCACGGGTTTGTGATTGCAAACCGCAATGGTTTTAATTACATATTCTTTTCTATATACATTTTGAAATAAATAAAGTATACACTGCAGTATTTTGTTGTTCCGGTTATTTTGTTTGCAATTTATATTCTCTAAGGGGCGTGTGATCTACATATCTCTTTACATCGCATAAATAACACCTGTGTGGAGTGCAGCAATCACCTGTTTGACTCGAATATCCCCTGATCACCTGGCATCAAAAGCTCCTCATAGTTTCTTAGCCTTGCTCTACAAGAAAATGTTTCTCTGTAATAGTATGCCACCCTATTCATTTAAATAACGCCTGTGATATCCCTGGCAGGTATCATTAATGCTGCTTTAAATGGTCATATCTGTGAGTAAATCATATAATTGACCTTGAGAATTGAAAATCCCATGAGCCTTTGCGGGTAGATCTAAGACGTCACAACATTACAACGTACTTCACGCCTTTGAACTGCGCAGTAACTATGTTCGAAAACGATGTGTACATCGGCGTGACGTCAAAAGACGACTTCTCAATGCTTATGGGACTTGCCGAATAGGTCAATTGGTAGGTTACAGTCTTTATTATAGTATTACACACGAGAATATCAACCAAAAGTAGCTTAGCAATGTGACTTTATATAACTAGAATCTTCTCAAATGTCGGCACCTTAGAATTAAGTGGCAAACACCTGACAGAAAAGTGTCCTTGAAGACTCACGTAAACACCAAATTACAAGTCAGACGGGTTTGAGAATGCCTCTTAGGTAGTATCTTTATCACATAGAATTGCTCAGTTGAATGGAATGTGCGGTATAATCACATGAAATAAGATCTAGTATCTCTTGTAAAGGTCGACGATATATTCTTACCTGGGTAAAAACACTTTCATGCGTAAACATTTTGTAGCAAGGTTAAACGGTTTAGTTGTGTACAAAATACCTCTGTTGTAGATTAGTCAATTAATCAATCAAGAGAAAAAAAAGAAAGAAAGAAAGAAAGAAAGAAAGAAAGAAAGAAAAAGAAAAGAAAGAAAGAAAGAAAGAAAGAAAGAAAGAAAGAAAAAAGAAAAGAAAGAAAGAAAGAAAGAAAGAAAGAAAGAAAGAAAGAAAGACAGAAAGAATGAAAGAAAGAAAGAAAGAAAGAAAGAAAGAAACATCAAAATTAGGCTTTTCAGATGCTAAAAGTGACATATCACGAACATATTCCGGTATGTTTAAACATCTGTTCTAATTATAGAGCTTGATCAGAAAGAAAGAAAGAATGAATGAAAGAAAGAAAGCAATTTATATGTAAAGTGATTTTAAATCATTCGCGTAGTTAGCTTTTTGCTCACAGGGTGTAACACCTACAATCAAAAGCCCCTGTAGCATTTGTGATGTTTTAAAAACATTAATTTTTAATTTTTAAGTGCAAGTTTGATTTTGCTAAGCATGTAATGTATCATAATTATTTAATAAAAAGGAAAGCTTTGGCTTGATATTGCGTTTTTCATGACATTTCTAATAACGTAATTAGCTAATAGGTAGCAATGTGTACTACTATAATACCTGTATCGTTTTTTATTGTTATACGCTTGTAAATGTGAGGAATGTTATTAGAAATATGTGGAGAGCGTTTAGCCCGAAGGATTTTCTCTATGACAATAAAACATTATAGATTGCCGGAAAAACAGAGTGAAAGTACAATAATGTGTTTATAAAGACCCAAATGCACAGCCCATGTTACACTATTAGATCCAGATCGTCGGCAGAGTGCTACACTATCGTAAGTGACATTTTTTGGCTAATTTGAGATGTTGATAAATTGAGATGTTGACAAGGTCATATAAAAACACACATTTTAAAGCAGGTTTTAAGTTTCAAAATTGCTTAATTATTTTCTAATTAATAAAATAAAATATTGTTAGTGCAATGCAATTTTATTAATTGCACGCTAATGTTGTTTTTCCATCTGCTGCAATACCATCGTAAGTGCCACATACGCTACTTTCTTGGACCTAAACAACAAAACCAAGAAATGCTACACCATCGTAGTGCAAAACAGCCTCTAACACATCACTGACTGTGATGCTAACGGCTGTAGGCGTTGTCACCAAGCTGGCTGAGTTCATAGCTCCCGTGACTGGTAATAGAGACGACAAATCCGGTGTTTTTATTCTTAGATTCAGTATAATTCTTGCGAGATAACATTACGGCAAAAGTTGTCTTGCTATTGTAAATATTATGTGCCAAAATAAATTAGCAGTTGTTAAGTAAGATAAATAAGATGACAGATATTGGAAATTTGAGCCGATATAACGCATCTTAACTTAGCAGTCAATGCAACACTATCATACAACATCTAAATCAGTGAATAATTCATCTATTTATTACCTTTAACACCATTTGCATAGTTTAAATTATTTATTTAAATTATTGCTTTACATTCCAATGTCATTTTATGGATACTTGAAAAAAACCCGGCTACGTAATATACTCCTGCTGTATAATTGTCCAAACTACACTTACGATAGTGTAGCACTCTGCCGACGAGATAAAGTTTAATATTACGTAACAAATTGGCGCAAAAGGATGTCCCAAATTGTTATGCCTAAACTTTTAACGGGGTTCTGGTAAAAATTTGGCTTTTCAGACGCTAAAAGTGACAAATCACGAACATATATTTCGGTATGTTAAAACATTTGTTTTAATTATAGAGCTTGATAATTAAAACGTCTGTACCAAATTGCACAAATTGATATACCCCCGCCGATAATATGTTTTGATGAGGCTTGTCGGTATCATTTAACACAGTCTTAGTTGTAGCCATTGCTTCGTGTTAGTGAGCTACCACAGAGAATTCTCGTTGGTAACGGATATTTCACAAACACAAGAAGGGGGCCTGATGTAAAAAGAAAAAAAATCACATATTTTTTCAGGGCCACCCTTTCGGACCCAAAATTATTTTCAGCCCCCCCTCCTTTTTGGCCATGACAAATGAACGTCCACCCCATAGCAAATAGTGTGAACTTATGTTCTACGAGAAAATTAAGGTGATATTTATAAAGGCCCCCTTCAGAGGGATACAAATTTCCACCCATCCCCACCCCTCCTTTTTGCATCAGCGGTGAACGGTCCCTAACTGTTTCTTTTTACACGATAAATATGAATGGGCTATTTGCAGAAGCTGATATTTAAGGGGAGGTAGAACTTTCTGAATGACCCTCGTATGGTCACTTTGCTATTCTGGCACAGGCCATCAGCGATATTTTGTTCTAGTTCGTGATATCATGAACTATTAATAATGAATATGGTAATTAGTTTGATAACAGGAACACTAACTGCGCTGTAATGGTATTTGTCCCAATTAGGAAGAACGTTTATGCACAGCTTGTTTTCATTCCAAATATATCCTAAGGTCGGTCAAAGTAGGGTAAGACATTGAATATTAAACATCCGTTCTCATCTTGGAGGCAATAAATCATTACATAATAGATGTAGAGGGTGATGAATTGACGCCGTTCTGTCCGTGGTAAATAGGGAAAGTGCCAACGAAAATTGCTTTTGTCGCTTTAGTGTTTATTAGGTATCGCTAAGTGATCCCCGTTGAGTGCAGCCACTTGTTCAAAACGTCGGGTGCAGTAAATTATGTAATAATATAATTTGAAATCCGGTGCATGGTTTCGAGATCCACTGCATCGTCCCCACTTCTCTAAAAAACTTCACATAAAAGTAAAACTTTACAGGTTGTCACTGATACATACTGTGAACCACGAAGCAACAACTCAGGGACTTTCCTTCTTAGAAGCCCACCAGACCAACCACAAATGACTCTCGGAGCCGAGATCAGCTCCCTGAGTTCCGTAAGGGTAAATTACAACGAGACAATTCGCCGCAAGTTCCTTGTCAGGGGCATTTCAAGATAACCAAGAGAGCGTACCACCAGGGCTCGAACACGCAACCTCTCGCACCATAGTCGAAAACTTTATCGTTTGAGCTAACTAGACAAATTTTATGTTTGTTCTGATAACAGAACAAATCTGTAAATAAAATCAACCTAAATTCATAATCATGTGTAAATCTTAGAGGCAATACTTTGGATAATTCACGTAGAGGGTGATGAATTGACGCCTATCTGTCCATGGTAAATTCAAATAAATAAAAACAAAGCTTGCTTTTGTCGCTTAAGCAGTATTGAATATCGCTAAGTAATCCCTGTTGAGTTCAGCCACTTGATCAAAACGTCAGGTGCGTATTAGAGGGGTCTTTCTTCAACTCTTCTATACAAAAAAGTTGCTATTTTTATACCAGCGGAAACTCAAAGACTGTAACTTAAATTTTGTCATTTGTGAAAGACATATTAAAGTTTTATTCTCCCGAAGAAACTTTTTATCTATCAATTGTGATATCTTATCATTGCGGTCCATTGTGTTGATTTAATTTTTGTGTATTAATGTACAATAAATACACCTAATTTCATAAAGTTAATTGGTTTACTGGTATTACACTAGGTATTTTATTCCAAACACACTGAATGTTACAAGAGTACATCTCAGTTCCAAGCTTACTCGAAAATGTGGCGAATCTGATAGGTACTCAGAATGGTTCCCACATAATATGAGGACTCACAACATGACCCTTAAACAGTGCAGTAAGTATCAGGTCCAGCGGAATAAAACAAAAAATATATCGGAACAGCTCCATACCCTATCTCACTCATCTTCTAAATTAGTGCTTTATCACGAATCAACTGGTGTGTTTTAACTGTGATTTTATGACAGCATTTTCATCTTGATATATCCAAGTTGTCCCCTATAATTTGGCTGGTCCAATTAATATCCAATATATTTTTTATTTTTTATTTATTGTTTTATTAAATTATTGTTGCCTCTTTGGCGTGTGGGGTGTGGCGAACTGACGTAATTAAGTCAGTATTTCACACAATGATACCAAAGTAGTTTTAAGGTCCGTTCATACTACCACCGCATTTGCGATGCGTTGTTTTACGATGCGGTGCGGTGCCGCACTACATCGTACTGCAAACTACTGCATTGCGATATCGCCATGCAGTTAAATACATTTTAACTTTTAATTGCGACGAATTGCGTCGAAAATGCGGTGGTAGCATGAACGGACCTTTAGTAGCATGCTTTAAAAGTTATGGCATGACAAACCCACCTTTATCTTTTTCGTACTTAATACAAATCAACAAATTACTGTAAAATATAAATGGGTGTTTTCAAACTTATATTGATACCATAATACTCGGTCAATTGCGGTGTCCAAATTACCTTTATTAAATTTTCTTTCTCCTGTGTTTTCAGATTTATATCGGTTGTGTTACTTTTATGAGATCTTTTGATGGTCGCCGATAGACACCAGTGGGATTAGTTATTGCCATTATGGCGTGGTGTGGAAAATTAAAAAAACGCATTAAGTACAATAGTCTTTCCTTCGAAAAAATAATCAACAGCAAAAGGTGGTATCACCTCTTGGTTGCATACATAACAGCTGCTTAGAGTGAAGCAATCACCTGCTCGACCCGAAAATCACACGATCACCTGATTAATAAGCTCCTTAGAGTTTCTTTTGCCTCACTATAAAAATGTTTCTGTATCACGCCATATCACATTGCAATATAGTATTATAAAGACAATGTGACTAACCTAACAACGTTTAGGATTACCCCTGATATCGCCTTGCTTTCATATATGCAAGACATTGGTTTCCTCTTTTCGGTTTCACTTTTAAACGGCCATATTTGTGGGTAAATCAGGGAATTGTTAATTCAAATAAAAAACAAACGAACTTAAATCTAGTATTTCACGCGGGAATACCAAATGTAGTTTTCGTGGTACCGGATTAAGTGGCAAACACCTGACAAAACAGTGTCCTTGAAGATCGTCGTAAACATCAAACAACAACTCAGATGGGTAGGATGCCTATTGGGTAAGGTGTTTTTCTGCACTAGTGGATATATGATAGCGTGAAATATGATCGAGTACATGTATATTTGCTAAAGGTCAACGATTATCTTTCCTTACACCGAAACGAGTTAATATTTTATTGAGGGGTTAAACAGGGTCACCTAGTGTGAAGGAAAGACAAAGAAAGAAAGAAAGAAAGAAAGAAAGAAAGAAAGAAAGAAAGAAAGAAAGAAAGAAAGAAAGAAAGAAAGAAAGAAAGAAAGAAAGAAAGAAAGAAAGAAAGAAAGAAAGAAAGAAAGAAAAAGGAAAGAAAGACAGAAAGAAAGAAGGAAAAAAGAAAGAAAGAAAGAAAGAAAATAGAAAGAAAGAAAGAACGAAAGAAATCAAGAAACAAACAAACAAAAAACAAACAAAGAAAGAAAAAAAGAACAATAAAAATACACAAATCAAAGAATTCAACAAGAAATTGTTGGCAAAGTCTTATTCCTCGGCAATAAACATGCTTGATAGCGATTTTTCATCGGTCATACGTGATCAGACGAACCACCTGTAATATTTTGTCAATGCCAAGTCATGCACCCAGCCAACCAATCTCAAGAACCTACTTGATTCTGATCCACTTGCAGACCTTTCCTGCGGTCTATGTCTGGAACGGACTCCACGAGAATTAGGTTGGAGTGTTTATTAATGATGGTGCTGAGTCCTTCAACATTTAACACGCCATGTGCATTCAGTATCCGTAAAAACTATTGGTTTATCTAATTATATATAGTTTAAAACTGCTGGTGGACCCATGAGGATTCATGCACTGCTCTGCTGCTTCTATCTCTGCTTGACCTGATTATTCCAGCCTTATACAACTATTGTTATTTTTTTCATCTTGCTAATATATCGCATCATAATTAGTTGCTTCTTAATTATTAAACAGTGTATTCGATTGTATTGATTATATGTATTTGTGTTCACTCACAGTATAATTATCAACTCATATTCTACTTTTGATTAAAGACTTTTGTTAACTTAATGAATCAGTGTGTTTTGTTGTGCATTCGGGAAAAGGTGTCTTTGGCCTTGAGTCATAAGCGTCTCGTAACAATATTCATTTACGTTTGTGACGTTTGTGACGTTTTTTATGTTAAATGTATTATAACAATGAAAAACGTACTGTGAGAGAAAGCACGTGTGGTCTAGGAACACGAAGGTGGTGTTTTTACTATACAAACTGACAAGATTATTATTATACAATAACACCAATGATACCTACAATTTAATACAATATTTTAAAACAAAGTAAAAAGTAAACAACACACTTCCAATGTGAATGGAAGTGTGTTTAATTGATATTTTATCCCATTAAGATCTATATTTTGAACGAATAACTTTGGGAAATGACTCGACTTCATATAAAAATGGTAGTCAATAAAATGCGTTTATGAATAGTTTTAAAGATATAGCCTGCTAATACTTGACTTAGTGCACCACAAACCGTGACTTCTATAAGGTTACAAAAACATCTCTGGCCGGCGTAATCGGATCAGCTATCGTTTTTTTTTCAATCTCAACAATCAATGGATGGAGACAACAATGACCTTTGCAGTGCATCTTTCTGATGAGTTCTCCTAATATAATGCGTGCGGTATGTCAAATATGGCATCGGGCAACAAAATGTGTAATCAACAAGATGGATGTCGGCAAAAAGAATTTGCTGTATAGACTTTTTCTGATGACATCACCTAATCGATATTGGGGTCTCAGATATATGTAAACAAAAAATACGTGCGTTTTCCACATGCCCAAAGTGGGTAAAACTTTATATTGCTAGGTCTTAAACATAAATTACGTGTTGAGCACGCTGATTATTATTGTTCTATTTCGATCTCTTTTTTATGTTTATTTTTGGCATGCCCAAGTGTGGATCAGCCATTTTTGGTAGGGTTATGAGGGTTGGGGCAGTTTTTGGCATGAAATTGGGAAATTTTACTCCTAGGGGCTCACAATTATTGCACAGCCACTAATCTGAAATAAAGATGAATGAACTTAAATGAATGAACAAAAAATTTAACAACAAGAGGCGATTTTTAAATAGTAATTCAAAACCTGTGTCACCATGTATTATATTTTCCATGTGGATAATATCTTCCACAGCCGATGTGTTTAAAGTCCCTCACATGCAGTCGCATTTATCTTACTTCTTACACACAGTCGGAGTGCGCCACTAATGTAAAAATGTTCCTACTTTCCGAAACTCGAATTAAACAATTCTTACGCTTTGACAGTGAGAATATTGTCAAAATTCCTTTGATAATACTAGATAAAGAAGAAACGTAAACCGCACAAACAAAATAAATAATTCTTCTTCCTTGCGGAAACCTGGTTCCGTTCTGATGATCGTGTCATCACTGGACAAATGTGTCCTCCCGGTTCTAAATACCTGTCCTCCATCCTTCATACCCGTCATTCTGGGTACACATTGCGCTCTACTGCTGCCACTTGCCTTTCCATTCCAAGATCCCACAAGTTCGCTGGTGATCGAGCATTTTCCATCATTGTCCCTGTTCTATGGAATGGCTTGCTTTCCCACATTCGTGACTCTCCCAATGTCCAAACATTCAAAAAGAACCTGACAACTCACTATTCACCTAATGTTTCCTCCTTCTTGCATTTTTCCTTTCCATAGCGCTTTGTTTCTTTATTTAGAAAGCGCTCTCTAAATCTGTGTATTATTATTATTATTATTATTATTATTATTATTATTATTATTTATTTATTTATTTATTATTTTTCGTACTATATCAATTGTTTTATTTACTCGTTTTATTTAGGTATTAATATATATTTAATTTGTTTTTCTTTGTGTTTACAATATGAAAGGTCCTAATTTTTGACAGCGAGAATATTAACACAATTCAGAAATGTTTTAATTCGCAATTCTTGACACTAAGAATGTCGTCAAAATTTTGAAAATTCCTACTTAATATACAAGTGAGAATGTTGTCCCATTTCGGAATTGCAAAATTCCTAATATTTGCCAATGAGAATATTGTTACTATTCTTGAATCATTTAAATGTTTTGGGCAATGTGAATATTGTCAAAATTCCGCAGTTGTAAAATTCCTAAATTGCTGAGAATATTGTTAATTTTTAATTTCCAATTTTTGACAGTGGGAATATCGTCACAATTCTGGAATTTTTAAAAGTCATACTTTTTGACAGAGAAAATATTGTCAGAGTTCAAGAATTTAAAAAATTTCAATTTTGTACAGTGAGAATATTGTCACAATTTGGGAATTTTTAAAATTCCTACTTTTTGACAGTGTCGTAGTTCTCAAATAAAGAAAGTAAGAAAGAAAGACAAATAGAAAAGGAGAAAGAAAAGAAAAAAGGAGGGAACAAAAAAGAAAAGAAAGAAAAAAATCAACCACACAGGGATTCTAATCCAGGTTTGAATCTCAAAAAGATTCATATTCTAGCACCCTAGCCGATTTGACAACGGCTTGATCTCAAAGCGACTATATTTTATGCAATAAGGTGACTACAACCACGTCCGGGCTATTACATTAATTACCACTGAATAGCTAAATATTGTGACGTAATAGGCAAATATATATCAGTAGCCGTCGATCAAGTCAATAAACACTTTAGTAATTACCTAAGCAATAAATGTGACTCCTACTTAAAAAATGATGACAAAGAAATTTTATGGATTAATAAGAATGCTCCTGTGCGATAATTGCGTTAGATGGAGCTGTATAAACATTTGTGTTTTTGTTTCACAATATTTTGAATATCACATTTACAAATGATTATATTTCGCGGGTACATCAATGACAACCTTCATTTGTGGCCACCAGTCAAAATATTATCTGGGATAAAATTCGACCTTTAATATTAGTCGACTGCGTCGATTACATTGCAGCGATATTACGTGATATCACGGTTTCCAGTAATCGCTGTTAGGTTTAGTCTTAAAATATAAACAATTTTAAAAAGGTAACCTATAGATGATGTGACTTCTGACGTCAATGCCTGACAGTATGCGCACGCATCATCACAATTTCCATTGTTTTTTGCCTGGCAGTATGCGCGCGCATCATATTTTGTTCAGGGCTCGTGCTTTTAAAACTCCCGCCACATCACAATAAGACTAATAAACAGTGTAGTGGTTGCATGGGGTTCATTCAAGCATAAAGATGATACCAGTCCCTTGCCTTTGTTGATAAACATTGAGGTCACCTCATCTATACCATCATCGGGTCCAATTGAACATCATTAGTAAGCTCAGTGGTTTGCCCAAGTGACATGACAAAATGTGTATACGTATCACTTGATATCAATATGCACTATTCCATACCAAGCATACACTCTTCTACCACGACAACACTGAGCGGGTTATATATTTTGAGTATACTATTCAGTAAAACTCTAAAGCATAAACCGAATACTTTTTAAAACACATTTGAAATATACATTGTATTAACTGCAAATGTAAAAAAATAGAAAACAGGTAAATAGGACACGAGCGTTAAAAATATAATAAAACATCACCATTAGTGTGTGTCTTTTTTATATACACGGATACATTTGTTAAACACTTACGTCTTTTGCAATCTAAACTTAATGTTGGCTTGAAAAGAACAAACCCACATGGGTTATCATTTATTCATATACAATAGAAAATAGTAGTAATTATGGATCCGATATAGCCCACGCAAAGGATGATTGTATAACATTTATTTGTTAACATTTATTTAACTTTATCACAAATTCTTTTTCTGCCATGAATGTTTTACGCAGTCTACGTACGGTAATAATATTATTATTTAAATAAATGATAATCATAATCTTCTATTGGCTTCTGCCAAAGACCTAGATTTTATCAATCGATATTCTGAAATTAACTTTACCACTCACCAACTTATTTTTCAAACCAATTCACTACAGTTGGCAAATCCAATTGTCTTTTGCTTGCCAGATGTTTTACGTAACGACATAGTACATCGAAAGCAAAGACAATACATGAGTTAAATAATTGCAGGAGAAGTGAATTAAATAATTCAAAGACAAGCCCTGTCGGGAATGCCTGTGTATATCTTCGGGGTGGTGGTGTTAAAGGCCGTAAAAACAGAATGAACGTGTCAATTATACATGTAGATCTCATACCACGTGAGAGTTGAGGCTATACTTTTCTTTGCTTCATCTGAATTTCGGTAGTGACCATAGACATACCACTTGTTTGTCTGGGGTAGTGACGACAAATCCTTTTCGCGGTTGGGCTGCAAGCGCGCCGACAAATCGCGCTTGTACGCTCTGCGAGATCACGACTTGATACTGCTCATAGCGAAATGCGCACCTACGTCGCTACCGAAATCGAGGTGAACCACTGTATAGTAGGCCTATATCTTGTCAAAGACCATAATGTTAAACATTTGCCCTGATAGACCCCTATTTTTCACGCAATGAAGCGGAAATTTCATGAGATCAAACAACGTAAATCTATAGAGGTAACGGAAAACCTAAAAGCCTCAGGTACTTGAAAGCTTGATTGCAGAGATATAATCATGTGTAACAATGAATTTTTATAATTTTAAATAATTCACGACTCGTTACATTGTAAGAAATCAAAATATCCGTCGATTACCTCGGAGTAACCTGCGGAACTTTTGATCTTTAACGAAGCGTAGGTGATGATGTTGGTGACTTAGATGATAAGATCGTAAGTAGCCGTATACTGATATTAGAAGTCATTATAGTTACTTAATGTAAATTTCAAGTGAGCGCCGGTATATTCACCACAGATATCGCTGTAGGCAGATATGTTTGAATACCTCGATAGTTAAATTATAAAGTTGGCATTAAAATGTTGTCGTTAGGTCATTTATTCATGTCCTTGTTATCAATTTTTATTAATTTATTGAATAAATTTTGTACAGAAATACTGTTCGTAACCCGTCATAATAAAAAGACATATACAGTTGCTACTTTCAATCAAGCTTCTTAAAATAGAAATAGATTGTTTCGCTTACATTAATTAAAATAATCAGTTCGGTCTTACTGTACCAGGCTATCCATCAATGCAACGCTTTTTCTCAAACGGAATATCCTTTAATAGATCACTCAGAGTTTAGAGTAAAGAAGTAAGTAAATTATATAATAATATCAATGTATATACAATCAGTTGTATTTGTTTACAATTTAATTAATATAAAAGAATTATAGAAATTGTTGTATTTAAATTACCTTTCTCCAGGGGAATTTCTTTTTTGCCTGGTGACAAATTGTCATGTGTGGGAGATCTTTACTAAACTCACCATGGCAATTTAGGTCTTAGTCTGCCAGAGTTACAAAGGCACATGTTGCCTGCGCTGGCAGCATGCTTTCTTGTCAGCAATAATTTAATGGGCAGGCAGATTATATAATTTTATTATGTACAAGATTTAAATCGCTTAAGACTAAAGCCTCAGTTGAGATTGGATTGAATTTCCTTTTCCTGACCCAGATGCTGGGGGTAAAATTATTAACTTGATTTTTTGAGAGGGCCCTTCTCCGGGTGGCTTTCTTTTCCATGAACTTTATCTTCAAATCTGTTTTCCTTTTTTTTTCTCCACATAGGCATAAATAGGTTTTCAGCATGACTTGGGCATTTTGTTTGAACCTGGCCCCATCAGCACCAAGCGAGCTGACAAGAAACATAACATAATAATAAATACGGCTGATACGTGAATATGTCATCAAAGCTTGCCTTGAACATCTACATATGTGAAGTGTACGTTGTTTTATCCAAACTTGTACTGATATGCTGATGCCCTATCACACTCCATCCGCGTAGCGCTTGTATAGGACCCGACAATATCTCAGTAAACATGCATTATTTTGTACAATTTCACTCCCGACAAGTGATACGCATTTATTTAAGAAATAAAGGGTAATGCATGATCCTTTACACGAAAATAATGAAAAGAAACTTAATTATTGAAACAGGAAACTGTTATTCAAGATTTTGTTGCTGAAAACCAAACGCCAACAATTATCGAAATTTGATAGCATTTGATTGCCTCGAGCATCCTTTTGGACATGTCCAGCTGAAAATAGTTAGGCAAATTCAATAATACGATAATTGCTTCTTTAGTAAATATGATATGGTGGCATATTATGCTATTACGATCTCCATTGAGGTATGCACGAAGAGTATCTTGATATACAGGCGCCCAGTAGCAACTACCAGCGGAATTACTAAAGTCTGGTTGACAGATTGGTAACATTTATGAACAATTAAAACGTTTAACTTTCGTGTTACACAAAAGGGTTTAACCAACTATCAATGTGTTAATTAAGTGCTTTATATTTAAAAATCAGAGAGCACATCAGTAAGTATATATTAATAAATGCGTATCACCTGTCGGAAGTGATATTGTACAAAATAATGCATGTTTACTGAGATATTGTCGGGTCCTATACAAGCGCTACGCGGATGGAGTGTGATAGGGCATCAGCATATCAGTACAAGAGTAGTGTAGAACAATTTCTCATTAAAAAAAGTGATACACATTTATCTAAAACTGTTTAATACACTAGAATAAAAATCCAATGATTCATGCTATTTTTATAACAAAGTTGTAACTAAATGTTGGGAAATGGGAGTGCATAAATCAAAAAAATGAACGCGTCCAAAATCACTGCGCACAGTACGCGGGGTGCGTGCCCGTGCATTATAAACAGCTAGGTTTCGTTCATCTTCAGGTGCAGTGAATTGTGTGTAGCATTACCTGTAGCATTCGTTATGTTTTACTGAAAGAGACTGCACTGCAGTTCTTGTGTTGTCGCAAACTTGATTTAGTTAAGCAATCATATTATTTATTAAAATAGAAAGCTTTGTCTTGAGATTTTGTTTTTTCATGACATTTCTAATAACGCAATTAGCTACAGAGAGCAATGTGTACTACTATAGACCCATACCTGTATAGTATTTGTTTTGTTATCTAACGCTTACAAACAGTGAGTAATGTTATTAAAAAGATTTGGATAGCGTTTAGCCCGAAGGCTTACCTCTTTGGCAATAAAGCATTATAGATTGCCGTAAAAACACGGTAAAGGTACAATGCTGTGTTATTTGTAAAGCGCTAAAATGCGCAACCCATGTAATACTATTAAGGGTACTTGCCCATGAGTTTCATTCAGGGGCGTGTTTGAAAAACGGCACAGCGCATTAGTAAAAAGAATAAAAAATACTAACATTTTCGCCGGGGTTCGAACCACTGCCAATTGCACCATGAATGCCAAAGATGCCTATACTGTGCCACGGTGACTGTGGTTAACATTCGGCGATTTTCAAAGATATACATATCAACACGTTTCTAGTGTATTGAAAATCAGATTTTGGTAGGAATACGGTCATAGAAAGACATATGACTCTGCTTGTCTGTTTGTTTTTCATTTAATACAAATTAATTTTGATGAATTGAACTGGTACAACTCTTAGCACTCGTGATAAACGACGATTAATTTAGTAATAGGCCCATTCTCCGATAAAGCGTCCAAGTTTGGGCTCAGGAATTGCAAAATGTCAACCACGAAGAATTCGTGAAAATCATTCAGAATCGTAAACTTTAATAGTTTCAGAACACAAAACAATGCATGTGTTATTTTTCAACAATACTTCATTTTGAGCAATATTACTTGTACGCATTGGGGGTAACGTATCAGTGGTAACGTATCTGTGAAGCCCTTTCCCACTTTTGTCTTAATCGTGCAAGTGTAAAAACTTACCGACTTAAGATCTCACACCACCAAATCAGAGTCCCATAGAGATATGTGCTAAATTTGCCTTAAGAAAAAATCATTTTTTCTTCACAGGAGCGACTCAGTTTTAAGCGACAGCTATGATGGTTGAAATCAGCCCTTGCCTGATCCCTCTGGCTGGGAAAAAATATAGGTTGACCGTCATTATTTTTTACGACTGGCCCTCAAAGTCTACGATGTCTGGGAATTTACTATTTTTCAAGCAAAACCATGCCGGTGTTTCTGTAAAGAAAAGGCTGCTTAAAATCATTAAAAGTTATTCGATTTCTCCCATCTGTGGTACACTTGCAGGAATTAATATTACTAATCATAACCAATCCAAATTTGGCTAAAATTATGCAAATTTCTGCTCATTTTAATGCTTAAATTCACAATCAATGGGTTTTTCTGAGAAGTGAAATTCAAGGGCGCACAACCATATATACTATTTGGTGGTGTGAAATCTGAATACCCATACTTGATCAGTCATCACCCAATGTACTAAAGTCTGGTATGGTATTTGGCTTCATTTATCACAGCGTTTTTTCCGAGGGGTGTAGAATTTAGGTAACGTATCTGTGAACGCATGAACGAACGTCAGGATTTTTGCCATTAATAGACCTGATTTTTTTACTTTGAAACCATTGTGTTATGTACCACATATATAATATAACTATAGAGCCTGCTTGATCCATAACATATGGGAACATTCATATAGCCAGTTATTTTGACAGATTGTTATTCATTAGAAATATGGTAACGTATCTGTGAACAATTTTGGCGACATAGTCTCAAAGACCTGTTGGAAAAATTTAATAACTTGCGTTGTGATGTTTTATACTTTATAATTAGGGCATGATACCACTAATGAAAAGTACCTATAATCCATTATTATGCGCGCATGTTTAACGAACAGGGACACATTATACGGAACGTACCTTGGCTGGCGACATGGAGGAAAACAATGGACATGCATAATCAGCTTTATTGTTTTGTACCTAAGTATTAGTTATATTAATAAAAGTCATTTCTTTCTAACGAAACAAGTCTGAATACGACTTGACACTATGGGCGACACAGATTTGGCTTTTTGGACACTTTATCGGAGAATGTGCCAATAATAAAATGAAAACGCTGGGTCATTCACGACGTCATTTGTAATTTATGTCAAAACCTGGGGAGGACCACACACATCCGTGCTGCATGTATACGTGCGCAATCGATACTCAATGATCCAGACAATAGCGTTTGAATATACCGCCCTGCTTGACACACCTTGTCACTTGCGGGAAGATATACTATAGGCCTACCCTAATAGCTTACAATAGATACCCCACCGTAAATAGCTCTGTTCATTATCTCGCTGTACTAGTTTATACGCGTAGTGTACGCACTTTTGAACCATATTTTGTTCAAAAATGATAGGAAGGGACTGTTTTCAGCTAAAATGTTGGTTATCAGCAGATGCTTAATGATACCGGGAAGTGTTGCAGAAAGGTAAGTGTACTCTTTATTTATTCAAAATATCACATATCAATGAATTTAAATTTGAAATCCAAAAAGGAAATGTCAGGACAAAATTCTCACCTTAGAATTATTGTGAAATAAAATCAAACCAAATTTAGGCTCCGCAAACAACGTCCAATATTTCCATTGGTGTTTGCTACACGTGCATATAATAAATTATGATTTGCGGCTAATTTGAGAAGAGTTAATGCCTCGAGTTTCAAAATACACCGAGTGATGTTTTTTGATCAAAAACATCGACAATTCAAGACTCTGTAAAAACAAATCAAGAATTTTCTGGGATAATTGCAACTAAGTACAATGAAAGTTATGATCTAAGCTACCAGATGCATCATTAATTTCCTGACTATGATATTTAGTTGTGGGAAAAGATTACTTTAATGTTTTGGCGGGATTATTTCCCGCCAAAAATTTCAACCAAAAAGAGCATGTAGCCTTAAAGGCAGATAAAGTGTAATACATGTATTTTCAAATGTAATGCTACATGAACTTTGGTCTACGGGCCACGAATTGAAATAAATTTACTCTGAATCTGAATCTAATCTGAATCTGAATCTAAGATTTCACGATGGAGTCTGGCATAATAGCTGACGAAAGAGGGATATGCACTTTGTTCTGCCAAATACAGGTTCGACTCCTTAACCTTTACCTTATCCGCCAATTGTATTGATTAAATATCTCTTTACAGTGTCGCTTAAGGGCTGGGGTATGAACGTTTGGACAGTATTTATTATGGGACATTAGAGCACATCAGACATATCGAATTGCATTCTGAATACGAAGAATGTCATTCTGATATCAAATAATTTTGATTTTTGAAATTCGCAATTTAATACACATTTTATGGCAAATCATTAAAATTGATATTTTGATATTTAACAGTACTTGAAGTAAACTTTATAAATCTGATGATTTATACTTAAAATGTATGTAGGTGGGATGAAAAGCCGACGATCAATTGAAAATTTTGACATTTCGTATTGAAGATATAGATTTTTTTCCCAAAACACCAAAAAAAATTAGGTCTTTTTGGGAAAAAATCCATATCTTCAATATGAAAGGTCAAAATTTTCAATTGACCGTCGGCTTTTCCTCCCTGCTACATACACTTTAAGAATATGTCATTAGATTTAAATAATTTACTTCGAGGACTGTTATATATCAAAATTTGAAAAATATCAATTTTTATAATTTGTCATAAAATTTGTATTATATTGTGATTTTCAAGAAATGAAAATTATTTGATATCAGAAAGACATGCTTCGTATTCAGAATGCAATTCGATAGGTCTGAGGTGCTCTCATGTCCAACAAAAAATACTGTCGAAACGCAATAAACGCTCATTTTAGATCCCTTAACAAGTGACTGTTTCTCTATAAATAGCGTGTTAGGAAATGACATTACAATATGAATGTTATATCGTAAATATTTGCATTTATTCTACACACTGGTTTCATCTTTTAGTTTCAGTTTTAAATGCCCATATTTGTTAGTAAATCTTACTTCAGTCTAGTATTTCAGACGATAATACCAAAAGTAGTTTAGTAGCATGACTTTTCATGACTTGGCTCTTCTCCAATGTCGGCACCTAATGATTAAGTGACAAACACCTATTTGTTGCTAAAGGCTACGTTATATCCTTTAACTGGCTCAAAACACCCCCATATATTAGTGTTTGACTAAAACGTTAAATAGGGTCATTGGTGAATCTAAAGACCTCACAAAAGTAACTCACTCGTTATAAATACGCATGTAGCTTAGGAACTATAAATTGTATTCACAATTGTTTAACATAAAGAAAACATCTGTTTGCGGGCATCTATATCTGCGCGCATTTGATACCCGATTCCACCAGTTTCGCGCAGCAATATTAACACATTGATGATTTTGAAGAAAAACGAGTGAATGTAAAAGTGATATTTACATACAGGATCAATAGTTTTGAAACGCAAACATTGTGGCATAACTTATCATTCTTCGTGTTGAATTCAACATAAAAATATTTTATAGCGGCTGATTTATTTTTTCTAAGATCATTAGATGGTCGCCGATAGATGCCAGTTTATTAGTTAGTGTTGCTATTATTATTAGATAGCTTTGCATTATAGAAATTTAAAAAAAATGCATAAAGTTGTCTTTTCTTCGAAAAATAATCAACAGCAAATTGCCAGCCAAATAACAAGAATCTGTTAGTTTTTGTTCATTCATTTGTTTCAAGTCCTTGTTCATTCTCCAATGATATTATTAAGGATATTGATTTGCAAGTGGTATAACCTCTTGGTTGCACACATAACAGCTGCTTAGAGTGAAGCACAAAAAATACGCAAATCAAAGAACAAGTAGAAATGAACAAGAATTTCAGGCAAAGAATAATTCCCCGGAAATAAAAGTGCTTCATCCAAGGATAGCGATTGATCATAGGTCATACGTGATCAGATGACCAACCTGATATTTTGTCAATGCCAACGCAGCCAACCAATCTCAAGAACCTACCTGATTCTGCTCCACTGGCAGACCTTTCATCCATCTGAATATTACAGGCTCATACAACTATTTGTATTTTTAGCATCTGACAAAAATATCACATCACAATTTCACAATTACATGTAGTTGCTTCTTACTTAGGAAAGAATTAGTCCTAAAATATTTGTAATTTATCAATCGCGATCACAGGCGATCACTTCGACATTTCTAAAATTAAGATACAACAAAGAAAAGTGATCAGCAACTTCAAGGGAATTTGTTTCAAAAAACAACTTTAAAATTGGATGAAGCCACAGGAAGAACATCGTTGTCGCTTTATTGATGTGTGTGATGTTTTAATAATGTAATAATAATTAAAGAAGTACTGTGAGAGAGGACCGTTGATTGCAATGCACGTAAAGTAGGAACACGTAGGTTGTGTTTTTATTGTACAAATTGACGATATTATTATTATACAATAAATAACATCAGCGATTGTATTACCTACAAATATTGTAAATCAAAGTAAAAAGAAAACAACAGAAGTGTGTTTAATTGAATTTTTGTCCTACTAAGATCGATATTTTTCTTGCATAAGTGGTAGTCAATAATACGTTTAAGAATAGTTTTAAAAAGATGTGGCTTGCTAATACTTGACTTCTGTAGTGTACCACAAACCGTGACTTCTGTAAGGTTACACAAACATCTATCTTTACCTCGGCCGGCGTAATCGGATCAGCTATCGGTTTTTCAATCTCAACAATCAATGGAAAAGGGATGGAGACAACAATGACCTTCGCAGTCCATCTCTCTGATGAGTTCTACTAATATAATGCGTGCGGTATGTCAAACATGAAAGTGGGCATCAACAAGACGAAATGAGACGGACGCCGGTAATAGTTATTTGCTGTACAAAGACCAAAATACAGGTACCGCAAAACGATTAAGGATCCATTTAATATTGTCACGAATGTATGTCCTAAACAAAGACATATGTATTTAACTTTTAAAATAACTTGGCACGTTGATTCAAAATCCTAAGGAAGATGCAAAATCAATAGTTGCAGTTTCCTCTATTGTATGCTCTATTGATTTGTACACAAAGCGTTCTCGAACAAGAGAACTAGTGCTCTGTTTTCCATTGATTACAATATTGAAGTGAAACTTTCTGTTCCTGCCTTAGAGTTAAGATCTTCAATTCTCTAAAAGATACAGGTATTTGCTACTGGTTTTAATTTATTTTAACATAACTGGTTTCTTAATTATTTTGTGATCTGTATGTATTATGAGTGTAAAATGAATAAAAATGTTGAATAAAATGTTACATTTATACCCTGTTTGTGTTGATAAAATAAACGTATTATCAAAACGTGTTGCCGATTTTTCTACGGAACATCTTACGCAAAGTCGTGACTACAACCACGACCGGGCTATTGTAATAAAAGAGACATTGAGTATTCTTCAATAGTTAAATATTGTGACGTAATATGCAAAACTAGATCAGTATCCATCAATCATGTCGATAAACACTTTAGAAATTGCTTAAATCAATTTAAATTAATTTAAAGTGGCTCCTACTTTTGTAGATTAGAATAATTATGTGCGCTAATTGGGTCAGATGGAGCTCTATTACCTTTGCGTTTTTGTTTGACAATATTTTGAGTATCGCATTTGCAAATGATTATATCCCGCGGGTACATCAATGACAACCTTCATTTGTGGCCGCCAGTCAAAATATTATCTGGGATAGAATTCGACCTTTAATATTATACTATCGTAGTTAGTCGACTTACGTCGATTACGTTGCAGTGAGATTACGCGATATCACGGTTTCCAGTAATCGCTGTTAGTTTTAGTCGTTATATGTGACCATTACAGCACGAATGAGCCGTAAATGTCCTCAATTGTATTCTGAGTTACAGTGTAAAATGGGCATGAAGGTCGTATTCATAGGTACCTCAATTTGGTGCTACGTGTACCTCATTTAATGAGATACACGTAGCACCAAATTGAAATACCTATGAATATGACCTTCATGCCCATTTTACACTGTAAGTCAGAATACAATTGAGGACATTTACGGCTCATTCGTGCTGTACGGTCACATATACACAATTAAAGGTAACTTAGTCCATCATCACGTCCAGATGATCTCTCTGCTAATTGAACATCACTATTAAGCTCAGTTGTTTGTCCAAGTGAGGCGGCAGCTGCAACTAACAGACAAAATGGGTATACATCTCATCTGATATTAATATGCACTGTTCCATATTAAGCATACACTCTCCTACCACGACAACACAGAGCGAGTGATATATTTTGAGTATACTATTCAGTAAAACTCTAAAGCATTAACCAATACTTTTAAAAACACATTTGAAATATATATTGTATTAACTACAAAGGTTAAAAAGTTGAAAAATCTACAGAAATAAAAAGAAATAACAAAAGAAATGGGTAAATAGGACACGAACGTTAAAAACATAATAATATATCACCGTTATTATGTGACTATTATACATACACGGATACATTTGTAAAACACTTATGTCTTTTACAATCGAAGTTTAATGTTGGCTTGAAAAGAACACACCCACATGGGTTGTCATTTATTCATGTTTAACAGAACATAGACGTAATTATGGATCAGATATCACCTACGCAAAGGAAGGATGATTGTGTACATTTATTTGTTAACATTTATTTAACTTTATTAAAAATTCTCTTCTACGATGAGTATTTTACGCAGTCTCCGTACGTTAATAACATTATTAATTAAATAATTGATATTCATATCTACTGTTAGCTTCTGTCCAAAACCTACGTTTTGTCAATTGATGTTATGATATACGAGGGTCGGTCAGTATGTAATAAGATATGACTTGTGACGCCATATGTGACCGTTCACGGCGAATGAGCCGTAAATTCCTCCCCGGTCAATTTTGTTTTATTTCATGTTTAACAAATATACATCATAAGCTTTAAAATGGTATATCATTTGACTTCAAACGATACCCAGAAGCGGGGTTATAGTTTGTTAAACTTTGCTCCTTCAACGACATTGAATACGACATTCGTACACATTTTACGCTGTAACTCAGAATACAATTTAGGGAATTTACGGCTCATTCGTGCTGTACGGTCACATATATGGATTGTTTCATGGCATTTCTCAATGATTACATAAACACTGTACCTTTGTCTTTCAAACAACACATGTAAAAATTATATCACACACATGATTACCTAACAGCATTAGCATGGTCTAGAGTCACTTGTTGAAATTGAGTCGTTTTTGTTAAGGGAAATAAGAGGCTGAAATGAGGCATTGTTGTATATTTTATATTTTCTCGGGAATTAAAGTATGGAAAATGCTGCCTTTTGGAACAGTTATAGAACACATCAAGTTCATTAAATCATTTTTTTGGGCTGTAAAGGTTTTAGTTTATTTAAATGCGTGGTCAAATATTTTTCAATTTTGACAAATACAAGGCTTTTCTTTCTATAAACATTTTGATATTGCCAACAATAGCAAACGTGGAAATTTAAGTTTTCTTGTCAGTTCTGTTAACTAATCCCCAAACATTAAAAAAGGGAGAGAGAGAGAGGCCATCGTTTGAATGAGAAATTTATTTTTAAAACTTTTCTTTCTGTTCATTTGAGGTTGAGATCATTCATAAAAATTCATATGAATATTAAAATTAAAATTTTCATAGCATTTTGTAATATTTTAGGCCCTATTTACATGGAATTTTGCAATTTGTGTGCATTTTCAGCATGTTGTATCGGTCATCCTACCTACCTACGCAGGCGCAGATTGTTGTTTGATTCGCACCAGTTATCATAGTACTGAGTACCAGCTCTCACACGTGACCAGTCATTAGATTTTAATCTGTTTCATTTTGGAGAAAATCAATGTCATTTCCTTTTCATTTTCGCCATTTTTGCAAAACATACTGCAGTTACTGTCCGTTTTCTTATACACAATACACAGTGCTCTCACCATTGATGCGCGACCTTTACAAATAGTGTATGCTAAGAAGTATCGGCATTTGTCTAGTTAACATCACTGTGTAAAAAATAACCGACCAATATTTAAAGTATTCTCCAAACTTCTAGCAAATATATTTCTCTAACATGACCTAGAATTACAGACACATGTGCACAACCAGAGAAGATCTGATTTAACCAGTTGAGCTGTTTTCAATGAGTGTTATCTTGGTTTAATAGCTTTTAATGGGGTTTAAGTCCTGCAAAGGTCGTGGTGAATTCTGCTGTAGACACGACTGCATCATGATAATGTTGCTTCCATCCAAGCCCCAGACGTCCCATTTCCACCCAAGTTGAATGGCAAGGCTCATATTTAACCAAAATCAAACTGAGGACCTAGTGTTTATTCCTGCCTAAAACATTTTATCACGTGCCTTTGCTGTAATTTAAAAGGCCCGCCTTTTTGCGTGATTTGGCAATGTCTATAGTATATTGACTTTATGGTAATGATGTTACGGAATCATGTGTGTGATGTAATTTTTACCTGTGTTGTTTTTTAAAAAGATAAAGGTATAGTGTTCATGTGATCATTGAGAAATGCCATGAAAACAATCCATATATACATGTAGCGTTACAAGTCAAATCTTATTACATACTGACCGACCCTCGTAATATATTAAATTTAACCATCCGCCCCATTATTTTCAAACCAATTCACGCTACATTTTAAAACGGCACTTCCATACAGTTGGCAATTACAATTGTCTTTTGTTTGGCAGATGTTTTTCGCAATGGCATAACTTTCGTACATCGAGCACAAAAACAAAGCTTGAATTAAATAATTTAAGAGAAGTGAATTGAATAATTCAAAGACAGACCCTCTCTGAAATGCCTGTTTATATCCCCGGGATGTTGGTGTTGGAAGGCCGTAAAACAGAATGCATGAATCAAGTCTAAATGTAACACCACTTGTGAGTTGAGATTATACTATTCTTTGCTTCACCTCAAGTTCGGTCAATGCCTTTTCGCGGTTGCGTTGCGAGCGTATCGACAAACCGGCCGTTATGGATGCGCGTACGCTCCATTAGATTAACTTAACGATCGCGACTTTATACTGCTCCTAGAGAAATGCGCTCATACGTCACTACCGAATAGTATCTCTTGTCAAAGACCATAATGTTAAGGAATTGCCCCGATGGACACCTTTTTTACGCAGTGAAGCGGACATTTCACGAGATCAAACAATGTAAATCTATAGAGATAACGGGAAATCTAAAAGCCTCAGGCACATGGAAGCTTCATTGAAGAGATACGCAATCACTTTTGTGTAAGAATTAATTATTTTCTAATGTTTAAATAATTCACGACTCGTTCATTGTAAGAAATCAAAAAAATTCGTCGATTGCCTCGGAGTAACCTGCGGAACTTTTGATCTTTAGCGAAGCGTAGGTGATGTTGTTGGTGACTTATATGATTCGATCGCGAGTAGCTGCATAATGTTATTATAAGTATTTAGTCACCTACTTAATGTTAATTCCAAGTCAGCGCCGGTAATTAACCACAGATATCGCTGTAGGCAGATATGTTTGAATACCTCGATAGTTAAGTTATAAAGTTGGCATTAAAATGTTGTCGTTAGGTCATTTATTCATGTCCTTGTTACGTCAATTTTAATTAATTTATTGAGTAAGTTAAGCAAATTGTGTACATTTTGTTCAGAAATACTGCTCGTAACGTGTCATAATAAAAAAAACATCTAGAGTTGCTACTTTCAATCAAGCTTCTTAAAATAGAAATATATTATTTCACTTATATTATTTAAAAATAGACAGTTCGGTCTTACTGTACCAGGCTATCCATCAATGCAACGCTTTTTCTCAAACAGAGTATCCTTTAATAGATCATTCAGAGTTTAGAGTAAAGAAGTAAGTAAAATATATAATAATATCAATGGATATACAATCAGTAGTATTTTCTTGCAATTTAGTATTAACGAAATATAGAAATTGTTGTATTTAAATTATTTTTCTCCAGTGGAATTTCTTTTTTGCCTGGTGACAAGTTGTCACATGTCGCTTGTGAGAAAATGTAAAAATTCCCCCGATCTTTAATAAACGCACCATGAACAATTTAGGGCGTGGCGTAGTCTACCAAATTCTGTAGAGGTACAAAAGCCCATGTTGCCTGGGCTGGCAGCATGCTTCCTAGTCACCAAGAATGTAATGGACAGGCCGGCCGACCAGGCTGAAAAATCTTATATCCTTTTTATCATAATGTGTAACATGTGCAAGACTTAATCTCATAAGACTAAAGCCTCAGTTGAGATTGGATTGAATTTCCCTTCTCCTGGCCAGATGCTGGTGGTAAAACTATTAACTTGATTTGTTGATAATGCCCTTCCCCGTGTGGCTTTCTTTTCCTTGATATTTATCTTAAAATCTGTTTTTCTTTTACTATCCTCATAAATATGTTTTTTAATCTGGCTTGGGCATTTTGTTTGAACCGGGCACCATTAGCACCCAGCGAGCCGACAAGAAACATACCAATAAATGCGACTGATACGTGAACAGACACGTCATCAAAGCTTGCCTTGAACAGCTACTTTTGTGTGAAGTATACGTTGTTGTTTTTTATCCAAACTTGATGAAAAGAAACTTGATCTTGAAACTACTTGAAACAGGAAACTGTTATTCAAGATTTTGTTGCTGAAAACCAAACCCCAGCATTTATTGAAATTTGATAGCGCTCTAGTTTTATCATTGACTGGCCTCTGGACATTGACTGGACATGTCCAGCTGAAAATAGTTACGCAAATTCAATAATAAGATAATTGCTTCTTTAGTAATTATGATATGGTGACATATTATGCTATTATGATCACCATTGAGGTATGCAAGAAGATTATCTTCATATACAGGCGCGCAGTAGCAACTACCACCGAGATTGCAAAAGTCTGGTTGACAAAATATTAATAGTAACATTAATTTGAACAATTTAAATGTTTAACTTTCGTACTTAGCTGATTAAAATACATGAAGGGTTTAACCAACTATCAATGTGTTACTTTTTTGTATTTGAAAATCAGAGAACACGGCAATCTAGTATACAACAGGCACATACAGAAACTCGTCAGTTATAGTCATCATTGCTGTTCAACAACCTGATAATTTTGGATTATTCTGAAATATACATCTTGTTTATAGACTTTGCTTTCTCATTTGACACCCTGTTCGTTTTAATTGCCCCTTTTGATTTTGGGCTTTCAGGGTTTGGAGGGGCATATATTGGTCAAGTCCAATTAACAAATTGTATATTTCAGAATAATCCAAAAAATTATCAGGTTGTTGCACAGCAAGGACGACTATAATTGATGAGTTTCTTTTTGTGCCTGGTGTAGATTATTACATGCATATTACGAGTACTTGCCGGGAGTGAAATTGAACAAAGTAATACACATGTAGTGAGATGCTGACCAGTCTAATGCATGAGTGCGTAAGGGCACCAATATATCAGTTCCCCGGATCAGTTCAAGAACATTCATAACGTTTTGTAAAATTTCCCGTGGAAAAAGTGATACCCATTTAGTCAAAACTATTTGATACGCGAGAATGATTTTTGCTATTTTTATAACAAATATTAGGAAATGGGAGCACATTTAAATGTATCAACCCTTCAAGAAAAATGAACGCGTCCAAAAGCACTGCTCGCAATGCGTGGGATGCGCGCTCGTGTGTTATAAACAGGTTTCGCTCGTTTTAGAATAAGGGGAGTTTAGGTGACAGTAACATAATTTTTGCTCAATATATTGTGTAGTTATATTGAGTATATGCCCGATGTTTTCAATACTGGCATGTCTAGTTATGATTGAATTCTCCTTCCTATAACTGATCATTTTATGTAAACAATAAATAAATTTTAGTGTTTGAACTATTCTATTTTACGGGTGTATATTGTTACAATCTGTATATTATTTTGTGCATTTTTTAAACGGTCAAAGCTGGCTAGATCATATATCTGGTTTACATATAGGCCTACATGCTCAACATAGCTCAAAATATATGGCTACGATGGTCCATTATGAGATCGACAGAAAGAAAGAACATAAGAAAAACAGACCTTAGCCATTTTGCAAATGGCTAAGGAAAGAGGGGAACTGTTTGTATTGCCCTCATCAGGATGGTCATGTAATCTTAATCTTGAATGTAATACATTGCATAAAAGGGTAAATATGTGATTCCAATCTCATCGTGTTTTTAAAAATAGTTCAATCCCGGAGTTCAATAGGAACACTGAGAGCAAATATTGCTTTTGTTGGTTTAACGCGTATTTTAAAAGTAGGGCTTAGCGATCCTTGTTGAGCTGAACTCATTGTTCACAACTCAGGTGCAGTTAATTGTGTGTAGGATCCCCTGTAACATTCGTAATGTTTTAACGAAAGAAAATAAAGTTCATGTTAAGGTGCAGATTTGATTTAGCTGTTAAGCATGTAAGGTTTCATAATTATTAAAATCGAAGGCTTTAGCTTGAGATGTTGTCTTTCATGATATTTTTAATAATGCAATTAGCCATAGAGCAATGTTTACTACCATAGGTCCATACCTGTATCGTTTTTATTTTCTTAACTAACGCTTACAAACAGAGAGGAATGTTATTACAAAATATTTGGATAGCGTTTAGCCCGAAGGCTTTTCTCTTTGGCAACAAAGCATTATAGATTGCAGGAAAAACAAGATAAAAGTACAATGCTGTGATATTTATAAAGCGCAACCCATGTAACACTATTAAAGGCATATACAGTTTAATACATGTAGTTTCAAAATAATGTAATGCTTCGTGTAATTTGGCCTACGGGCCAAGAATTAAAATAACTTTAATCTGAATCTAATCTGAATCTGAATTTGAATCTGAATCTTAAGATTTCACGGTGGAGTCTGGCCTAATACCTAATACTTTACAGTCTCGCTTAACAAGTAAATGTATCTCTATAATAGCGTATCAGGAAATGACATTACAATATGAACATGGTGAATTTGATACAGATAATGTAAAGTCACAGAGGTCGGTATACACAAGAGTCGCATTAGTGTTCATGTTCACGTAACCGTCTCAACTCATTTGCATAATTTTGGAGGTGGGATGATCGTATTCTGATTCGTTGAACACCTAATTTGCATAGTTTTGGAGGTTTCCATATTTGGGTTTACCTAATTAATTATTAATGACCCGGACGATGTTTACATCATGACGTCATAGAGCTTGTTCCTCGGCCGATTCGAAACACAAAAAGCATTTGCACTTTTCTTTCCATTAATGTTATATCATGAAATACCAAATAGCGGAGGTGTTAGTTTTTTATATAAGGAAAATATTCAAACCGATGACCCCATGTTGACAATGGCTAGATATGCTGTATTAGTTCTGGAAAGGGTCCGACGACGGGTCCGCCATTTTTTTCCTTCAGATTTTGAGGTAATTTTGTAGACTTGCTTACCAGTCGTTTTCGTTATCCTAACTACAGATTGCATAATTGGAAAGTGAACTTTGACGTACGTGATAAGAAAAAGTCTTACCGTACCTTTTTGATTCAATTTACATGCATGTTTCAGCCGAGACGGTTAAGTTTGCGGCCACGCAGCGGTATATAGATAAGCTCATCTAGGTTTTACTAAAGTAAAACATCTTTGTGTCAAGTACATTATTTTGATTTCCTCCATATCGTGAATATTTGCATATATTCTACAGACTGGTTTTAAATTTCATCTTCTAGTTTCATTTTAAATACCAATATTTGTGAGTAAATCTTACTTTAGTCTAGTATTTCAGACGATAATACCAAAAGTAGTTTAGTAGCATGACTTTTCATGACTTGGCTCTTCTCCAAAGTCGGCACCTAATGATTAAGTGGCAAACACCTATTTGTTGCTAAAGGCTACGTTATATCCTTTAACTGGCTCAAAACACCTCCATTATATTAGTGTTTGACTGAAACGTTAAATAGGGTCATTGGTGAATCTAAAGACCTTACAAAAGCATCTCACTCGTTTTAAACGCATGTAGCTCAGAAAAATAAATCGTATTCGCAATTGCTTAACATACACGAAAGATCTTTTCGGGTAACTGTATTTGCGCGCAGCATTATTAACACAGCACAGTAATGATTTAGAAGAAAAACGACTGAATGTAAAAGTCACATTTACTGGATATAGTAGTATAACGAAAACATTGTGGCATAATAAACTCACCTTTATCTTCGTGATTAATAAATCAACAATAATTATTTACTACCAAAATAAATATGGTCACTTTCAAACTTACACTGCCACCATAAAACTTGGTCAATTGAAACATATGCGGTGTCCAAATTAACATAATTAATTTTTCTTTTTTAATATATTTTCAAATGTTTAGCGGCTGAGTTACTTCTTGTGCGATCTTCAGATAGGCGTCAGTTTATTAGTTTGTGGTGCCATTCATTATTATTAAGTATCTTTGCATTATAGAAATTTAAAAAAATAAATTTTAAGTGCAATAGTCTTTTCTAAAAATAATCAACTTCAAATTGCCAATCAAATAACAAGAATCTGTTAGTTTATGTTTGTTGTAAACTTTATCTACCAAAAAACGCTGACAACGTAAAGAAATCAGCAAGTTTAAAAAACCCACCTCGGCTCACTTTTTGAAACTTGGTCCCATTTGTAAAAGGTACTGATTTAAACTTTATCACATTTATATAAATGTAAAACATTTCCAGAAGTGTTATGTATCTTTAATGTGCAGATGCGATATTAATTTGTAAGCTTTCTGGAACGACCTGAAAGGTTATTATCTTGTTCTTGCATGGTAAGCCAATATCCTATTGTGTTTTGTTTTATAATAATCATGATTAATGATTGAATTAAACAAATAACAAGTAGGCTTGTAATCTTGTTGGAAACGCTGTATTCTGTTGAAATAAAATAAAAACACTGATTTGCTGTTGGTGGTGTTCAAAATGGGACCAAGTTTCAAAAAGTGAGCCGAGGTGGGTTTTTTAAACTTGCTGATTTCTTTACGTTGTCAACGTTTTTGGTAGATTTCTTTTCTTTTTATGAATGTAGCCATTAACTAGCCAAACAGCTCCAAGCTTGGAAAGTCATCAGGTTACGACGTTCTCCATAAAACGAATAAAATGAAAAATAGATGTTTGAAGTTGCTGTTCCTGATTCATGACAATAAATAATTAAACAAAACTTTATCAGTCGTTTATTTTTAAAACTTGTTCGTCACGCGTGACTGTAATGTTAAGAGGCGTACACAATGATCAATATACATTTTAATATACTTTAATTATTCAAGGCAACGTAAATATGTAAAGAAAATCTAAATATGAACAACACATCCAATGTTGACAATGCAAGAGAGACACAGAGAGTAAGTCTGATTTAGGCCTACTTAAAGTCGGACTGGTAAATGCGCATAAGCGTCTAAATGCCCCTGACTAGGCAAGATAATCGTGTTTTAATGTTTGTGGTTCTACCAATAATCTACTTGGCTATCCGAATTTCGCGGTTTGTGGTTCTTTGTAGCCCTGCGGGGCAATCTAGTTGGATATTCCTATTAAGCGGTGGTTATCGGCGATCTTTAGTGGTTTGTGGTTTTAACTTCTCTCATCGAGCCCTGCCCTCTATCGGGAGCTAATTTATAGTTTAAGCTTGTTGGATATCCATATTTCGTGGTTTGTGGTTCTTTGAAGCCCTGTGGGGCAATTGTTGTACATCCAAATTTCGCGGTTTGTGGTCCTTTATAATAGATAGGCCTGCGGGCAATCTGCTTGGATATCCAAATTTCGCGGTTTATGGTTCTTTGTAGTCCTGCGGGGCAATCTAGTTGGATATCCCTATTAAGCGAAGGTTGTCGGCGATCTTTCGAGGTTTGTGATTTTAATTTCCCTTATCAAGCCCTGCCCTCTATCGGGAGCTAATTTATAGTTTAAGCTTGTTGGATATCCAGATTTCGCGGTTTGTGGTTCTTTAAAGCCCTGCGAGGCAATCTAGTTGGATATCAATATTGAGAGGCAGTTGTTGTTGATCTTTCGCGGTTTGTGGTCTTAATTTGTTGGGTATCCATATTTCGCGGTTTTGTGGTTCTTTTAAATCGATAGGCCTGCGGGTAATCTAGTTAGACATCCACATTTTGCGGTTTGTGGTTCTTTGTAGCCCTGCGGGGCAATTGAATATCCCTATTAAGCGGCGGTTATCGGCGATCTTTCGTGGTTTGTGGTTTTAATTTCCCTCGTCAAGCCCTGCCCTCTATCGGGAGCTAATTTATAGTTTAAGCTTGTTGGATATCCATATTTCGTGGTTTGTGGTTCTTTGAAGCCCTGTGGGGCAATAGTTACGTATCCAAAGTTCGCGGTTTGTGGTTCTTTATAGCCCTGCGGGGCAATCTAGTTGGATATTAATATTGAGCGGCAGTTGTTGGAGATCTTTCGCGGTTTGAAGTCTTAATTTGTTAGATATCCATATTTCGCGGTAATAGTTACATATCAAAAGTTCGCGGTTTGTGGTTCTTTATAGCCCTGCGGGGCAATCTAGTTGGATATTAATATTGAGCGGCAGTTGTTGGCGATCTTTCGCGGTTTGAAGTCTTAATTTGTTAGATATCCATATTTCGCGGTGTGTGGTTCTTTATAATCGATAGGCCTGCGGGCAATCTGGTTGGATATCCAAATTTCGCGGTTTATGGTTCTTTGTAGCCCTGCGGGGCAATCTAGTTGAATATCCCTATTAAGCGGCGGTTGTAGGCGATCTTTCACGGTTTGTGATTTTAATTTCCCTCCAAGCCCTGCCCTCTATCGGGAGCTTAATTTATAGTTTAAGCTTGTTGGATATCCATATTCCGTGGTGTGTGATTCTTTGTAGCCTTACGGGGCAATCTAGTTTTCGCGGTTTGTGGTGTTCAATATCAATATTCAGCGGCAGTTGTTGGCGATCTTTCGCGGTTTGTGATTTTAATTTGTGACAATTTATAATATTTATTCCAAATATAATTTCAGTCTGAGCTGTGAACAGAGACACGGATAAATGACGAAGATGTCATGATAGTCAGGCATGGTGAAAGCATCTGGATGGTGAAAGTAGGACCTAGGCCTAGGCCTAAATGTGAATAAAAAATCAAACATGTTTGTTTGATGAAAAAAAATAATATCACAATAGCAATGGATGTTCGAAATGGTGTTATTCTAAATTGGTTAAAAAACATTTAAAAAAAAGTGGTGGGAAGTTTCGAACTTGAGCAAAAATTCATAAATGGATTAGATGTCCACGACATTAACCGCTTCGCCACAGGGACGTCCCGATATAACGAGTTGTGAAATAGGAGTATTTATTAATATGAATGTATGATGTGGTCCGGAAAGAATAAAAGAATTGTGAAAAACTTGATTTGTTGGCAAATGGGATCCAGAATTTGTGTGTAGGGTATCCAGGAAAATGCTAGGGTATATTTGAAAGTGAATCTGAAAAAGTAGTGCGGCAGTGACAGCCATGTATGGCTGTAGCAGTGTCGATAGATTGTGGATATCAGTATGATTAGCTATGATTTGCCATTGATTTTGGCTATGAAATACCGCGTGAAATAAAGCAAGAATGTTTGTTTATTATCAAACAATCGGATTGATTGTAAGATTGGTGTAACTTTTGAAATAATGAGTTATTAAAATATGACACTTTGGACAGTAAATAAGATTTAGCATGGTTTTAGATATATTTTGTACCCAGCGAAAAATAGCATAGAACAATAGCGTTTTGTTCCGTGTAAATATAGTCTCGCGGTGCATCTGTTTATTCTTCTTTATCAGTCGTTTTTTTTAAAACTTGCTGGTCATGCTACCGCTTGACTCTAATACATGTAATTCAAGTCCGTGTTCATTCTCCAATGATATTATTAAGAGTATTGATTTGCAGGTCGTATCACCTCTTGGTTTGCATACATAACAGCTGCTTAGAGTGGAGCAATCGCCTGCTCGACCCGAATATCACACGATCACCTGATTATTAAAACTCCTTAGAGTTTCTTAACCTTAACTCGCTAAATTGTCTCTGTTCAGGCCATATCACATTGCAATATAGTGTTATAAAGACAATGTGAATAACCTAACAACGTCTTGAATTACCCTGATATCGCCTTACGTGCATATATTCTAGACATTGGTTTCCTCTTTTCGGTTCCATTTTAAAACGGCCATATTTGTGAGTAAATCATGGAACTGTTTATTTAAATAAATAATAAAAATTCCTTTAAAAAGGAACAGGGCGAACAAATGAGGAAGTGTCAAGATAAAGGTGTAGTTATTTTATTGTTTGAACTGTTTCTATAATTCGCATCGATCATAATGAGTATGTTTTACGTACCTCAAATGACAAGGACTGCGGTACTTAGCCTACGATCTTGCAATGAGACTGTGCTCAGTGTATGGACAGTGTAGCCTATTTGTCTAATCATTTTGGCGATTTAATTCTGACCATTGTGATTAAAACAGGCTTTCAGATTGGTGAGCTATTGTGTACCAAGTGATAAGATAATAATAAAGTATAATAAAAATACACTGGATAACTCATGACAACCTATTTACTGGCAAAAGGTGGGCCACATAATTTTAGTTGATTCTTGAACACACAATTTAAGCAGGAACCTTGAGGCAGAATTTGAATACATATTATCCTGTAACGTTTACTTAGCCTAACAGTCAATGAACGTTCATTGTTAGCATAATAAGTAGCTTTAGAAATGAAGGATAATGAATAATAATTACCGAACATTTATTGTTGTAGCTATGGTATACAATGTTTACAAAATAAGAGCGTTAATGTTTTGTACATGAAGTTAACGTCTTTGCTACATAGCCCGGTCCCCGCACTCCGTGCATCCGCGGGTAGGCCTATTCATGCTCGTCGAAAATTTCGCGAAATAAGGGGTGTTTTCAGATGAAGAAACGCGATCCGCAAAACACACAAAAAGGGGGTGTTTTTTCAAACCACGTGTTCACGAAATTGAAAAAAAAGGTATTTTCATCGAGCAGCCTACGCGTTTTTGCCAGAAAAGGGCATATTAGAAATATCGTTTGTGTTTTAGCGACAATAGGGGTATTTTCGCAGGGCAAATAATTCGCGAAATCGTTAAAAAAGGGGTTATTTTCCCCTAGAAACTTCGCGAAATGAGATGCAAAAGGGGGTGTTTTTAAAGTTCACCGACAAGCATGAATACCCGTGGATGCACAGAGTGCGGGGACCGGGTTACATAGCTAGTTGTTAATACATTGAAAATGTGACTCGAGATTTACAATTTGATGACATTCAAAATAATTTAGTATTGAAGAATTTCAACAAATTACAGAACTTTCATTTGTTGACATACTAGCAATATTGTTAACAATGTTGAAAATCATGTTCATAAGCGTAACATCCTCTACACATCTATGTATTAATGTTCATAAACGTATAACAATTTGTTACATCTATGTCTTAATGCTCATAAACGTAACATGCTCGATACATCTATTTATCAATGTTCATAAACGTCCTTGATACATCTATATTTCTATTTCAATGCTATTTTATCTCCGTGTTCTGACAAAAAATTTGACCCGAATAACATTTGTAAGAGGTAAAAACCTATCAGGCGGCGAGTGGCATGATAGAGCCGGCAAGTTGTGACACCGCCCGGCCGTATGGCATTTTCCAATATACTCGGTTAATTTTGTGGGGTTCATTATCGAACCCCAACGGTTTTAGCTTGTATTTATATTATTTATTAACATAGGCCTATTTGTTTGTGATATTTCAAGCGTTTTAAAATTTCAAAATAATCCCATTCAATTACACGGTTGACGGTGGAAATTTACTGAATTTAGAGAATGCACTGCGACCACCACCTGAAATCTATCAAAATAATATTATTAACTAATCCCATAACTGTTCAAATAACAGCCATCACTTAACAGACATTAAGTCTCAATTGACAGGATCTATAAGTGCTAAAGTAAATATATTTTCTCTTTATCGCCTGCCTAAGTTTCCCCATTTAAGGGATGGGGTATTAACGTTTGGACAGTATTTATTGTGGGACATTAGAGCACATCAGACATGTTGAATTGCATTCTGAATACGAAGAATGTCCTTTTGATATAAAATAATTTTGATTTTTTTAAATTTGCAAATGATGATTTTTACTTGAAGATATGGATCTTTTTCCCAAAACACAAAAATATTAGGTCATTTTGGGAAAAAAAGTCCATATTTTCAATATGAAAGGTCAAAATTTTTCAATTGACCGGCTTTTCCTCCCAGCTACATACACTTTAAGAATATGTCATTAGATTTATACAATTTACTTCGAGGACTGTTATATCAAAAATATGAAAAATATCAAATTTTAATAATTTGTCATAAAATTTGTATTACATCGTGATTTTCAAAAAATGAAAATTATTTGATATCAGAAAGACATTCTTCGTATTAGGAATGCAATTCCATAGGCCTATGTCTAATATGCTCTCATGTCCCATAAAAAATACTATCGAAACGACCATTCCAGATCCCTTAAGTACTTTCTTTAATTTAGTCAAGGTTGTGTTTGTATAAATGAATTCAGTTATATAAACACAGCCTCGTGAAATGGACATGTTGATTGTTGACATAAATTAATTGACTGTGTGCTTATAGTATTATTCTATACGCTATAGCAGAACAACAAGCACTTACAGGCAAGTATTTTGCCAGTATCAATAAAACTATAAGGAGGCTATTAATGTAGCCCAACTGTACGTACAATCTGGCAATACCGCTAAATCTTAAAGAAATGAAAAACATCTGTTGCAATTTTCGGATTTGCATAAAAGTAATTCTAGTTCATCCACGTTGTAAAACAATTATTTCTTTTAATACAAACACATGCCTTGGTAAGACAACTTTATAGCACTGTTTGAATATCAACATGAAGTAGTAATGACAAATTTAAATGTACACTATCGCCTCTGTAGTTTCCTGATTACAAAGACAGCACGATTATTTTATTTTTATTCTGCAACGCTGTGAGGAAATAAGTATGCCAAAACCCATCGCAATAAGGACGAAAAATGCTTTGCATTTTTCGCCCAAAAAAACAAGCGAACTTTAATCTAGTATTTCACGAAAGGATAACAAAAGTAGTTGTCGCGGTACCTAATTAAGTGGCAAACACTTGACAGAACAGTATCTTTGAAGATCGTCATAAACATCAAGCAACAAGTCAAATGAGTAGGATAATGCCTATTGGATAAGTTGTTGCCTATAAGGGATATACTGTATAATAGCGGGAGTATACTTCCTAAAGGTCAACGACTTCTTTACCTTAAGGTTATTAATTATTTTAAACTGTTGTGATTTGGTAGTTCACAGCATCTGTATTGCTCAATTCATAGCGAGTGTGTAGAATAATTAACATATCACAGATATACTACTTTTATAGGTGCTGCGGTTCTTGAGTTACGTTGTAAAGAGGGCTGAAACAACAACACTTTTGTAAAACGTACATAACTCATTAACAACAATAAATTAAGCAAGTTTGCAAAGTATAAGATTTGCAGAATGAACTTTTGCAAAACATCAAGGTGTTATTTTTCAATAATATATTGATCTAGATAATGAAAATCGATTTTAGGTTGCTTCGACCAACAATACCTCGTCTACCCTTAATTGCGCCGTAATGTGTTAATGTCTTTAATTTTGAGAGGTTTAACAGAGTCACTTTGTATAAAAAAAGAAGGAAAGGGAGAGAGAGAGAGAGAAAAAAGAAAGAATAATAGTCAGAATGAAACAAGAAAAGGAGAACGATAAAAAAGGGATGAAAATAAAGAAATTCAACCAAATAGGGACTCGAACCCAGGTTTGAATTTCGAAAAGCCCTTTTTTTTCACGCAACATCTTACGCAAAGTCTTGATCTGAAAGCCACTACAACCAAGACCGGGCTATTATAATAAAAGAAACATTGAGTATCTATTAATATCTAAAGATTGTGACGTAATAGGCAAAACTAAATCAGTATCCATCAATCATGTCGATAAACACTTTAGAAATTGTTTAAAGTAATTTAAAACAATTTATAGTGGCTCCTACTTAGTTGTGCAAAGAAATTTTATAGATTAGAATGATCGTGTGCGCTAATTGCGTCAGATGGAGCTCTGTAACCTTTGCGTTTTTGTTTGACAATATTCTGAATATCGCATTTACAAATGATTATATCCCGCGGGTACATCAATGACAACCTTCATTTGTGGCCGCCAGTCAAAATATTATCTGGGATAGAATTCGACCTTTAATATTATACTATCGTAGTTAGTCGACTTGCGTCGATTACATTGCAGTGAAATTACGCGATATTACGGTTTCCAATCGCTGTTAGTTTTAGACTTCACAGGTAACCTAGTCCATCATCAAGTCCAGATGATCTCTCTGTTAATTGAACATCACTAGTAAGTTCAGTTGTTTGTCCAAGGGAGGAGGCAATTGCGACTAACAGGCAAAATGGGTATACATCTCACCTGGCATCAATATGCACTATTCCATATTAAGCATACACTCTCCTACAACGAAAACACTGAGCGAGTGATATATTTTGAGTATACTATTCAGTAAAACTCTAAATCATTAACCAAATACATTTAAAACGACATTTGAAATATTTATTATATTAACTGCAAAGGTAAAAAAGTTGAAAAATCTACAGATAAAAAAGAAATAACAAAAGAAATAGGTAAATAGGACACGAACGTTAAAAACATAACAACATATCACCGTTATTATGTGACTTTTATAGTTACATACACGGATACATTTGTAAAACACTTATGTCTTTTACAATCTAAGTTTAATGTTGGCTTGAAAAGAACACACCCACATGGGTTGTCATTTATTCATGTTTAACAGAACATAGACGTAATTATGGATCCGATATAGCCCACGCAAAGTATGAATGTATAACATTTATCTGTTTACGTTTATTTAACTTTATTAAAGTAACTTTTCTACCATGAATATTTTACACAGTCTACGTACGTTAATAATATTATTATTTAAATTATTGATATTCATATCTACTGTTAGCCCGGACTGTTAGCTTCTGTTCAAAACCTAGATTTTGTCAATTGATGTTCTGATATAATACATTAAATTTCAAACCAATTCACGCTACATTTTAATACGAAACTTCTTCACAGTTGACAATTCCAAATGTCTTTTGTTTGGCAGATGTTTTTCGCAATGGAGTAAATTTAGTACATCGAGGACAAAGACAAAGCTTGAATTAAATAATTAAAGAGAAGTAAATTGAATAATTCAAAGACAACCCCTGTCGGAAATACCTGTGTGTATCCCCGGATGTTGGTGTTGGAAGGCCGTAAAACAGAATGCACGAATCAAGTCTAAATGTAACACCACTTGTGAGTTGAGACTGTTCTTTGCTTCACCTCAAGTTCGGTCAATGCCTTTTCGCGATTGCGCTGCGAGCGTATCGACAAACCGGCCGTGTACGTATGCGCGTACGCTCCATCAGATTAACTTAACGCTCGCGAGTTGATACTGCTCCTAGCAAAATGCGCTCATATGTCACTACTGAACCCGAAATAGTATCTCTTGTCAAAGACCATAATGTTAAGCATTTGCCGTGATATACCCTTATTTTTTCACGCAGTGAAGCGGCATTTCTCGAGATCAAACAATGTAAATCTATAGAGATAACGGGAAACCTAAAAGCC
>NC_092636.1:42799473-42821824 GCF_039555335.1 Amphiura filiformis | reverse complement strand
AAAAAATAACAAATTTATATTCACACTTTTCTATAAACCTGACTTTAAAATACATTTCACACAATGTAGGTATCAATTGATTATGATAAGAAATAATCAAAATACAAAGCTAAACTAAAGGCTAAGATCATCAACCCCTTTAAAGGAAGTCTAGGTATTGTTGGTCGAAGCAAAAAAAAATCGATTTTCATAATCTAAATTAATATATTATTGAAAACTAATAATGTGTGTTAAAAGTTGTTTCTACAAATCATATACTTTGAAAAACTTGTTTGATTTATTGTTGTTAATATGTTAATTATGTACGTTTTACAAAAGTGTTGTTGTTTCAGCCCTCTTTACAACATAACTCAGGAACAAAAGAACCTACAAAAGTACATCTGTGATATTTGAATTCTTCTACACACTCGCTATGATATGATCAATGCAATTATGCCAAAGCTCACTACCATTTGCAGGATGCTGTAAACTACCATATCGCAACGGTTTAATATAGTTGCTAACTTTAATAGCAAGATTTACACATATTCGCTACCGTTGAAGTCACGTTGATCTCCCGTTGGTCATTGCTCAATAGGATTTAATGTACAAATAATAGAGTAAATCAAATACAAATTGATACCACTGTCAGTAAGTTAATAAGCTGGAGCGTGACGCTGCCCTGTATTGTAGCATCGTCTGCAGTAAATAGTGTCAGTTTCTAGAACTTAAGACTGGGGGTCTGGATCAATTCAGCAATGTGCGGACAAAGCCAAAAATAAAGGTTCATGGAATTTGCCTAAATCTTGTGATAGGAAAGGTATTTGGGTCTAATGATTTTGTAACTTGATCAAAATTCGAAAATCCCTTGTTGCCATGGTAACGGTTCTTTGAAGATTGCCACAAGGAAAGTTCATTTTTTCAATTTTACAGTTCGAAAAAAACACATTTTTCTAGCTAGCACTAATGAAATTGCTAGAAGTATGGAACAATTTAAATTGCTGCTGATAAATACCTATGTATTAGACATTACAAAAATAGTATTGCCAGTTTTCTCACCCACCTAGAATATTGTCAGGGGGGGGGGGGGCGGCCAAGATTGGCTGAATTTTGACGTTGTCATTGGTTTTACACGTAAACACAAAAATGTCTCAAATTATTCCAAAACTGTACGTATGTTATTAAGCACTATTTTATCAGTCTAAATCCGTTGAGGTTCGCCAGTGAACCTCATTGTAAGTACTGTTTTTTGAATGTTTTGTATGAATAACGCACGGTATGTTTATGATATATACCTAAAATTTCCCCCATTGTCTATCACGGTTCGCTTGGTCTAATGGTAACGGGCCTCGCCTGCGGTGCATAGGGTCCCGAGATCGAGTCCCGCTCACTCCCGGTTATAATTTTTTTTTTCTTCACATTTATTTTGAATCCAAAAATATTTATTTTTATGTGAAAATTTATACATTCACTGAGAAATATATTTTGTGCATTTTTTTTCTGTAACGGGGCCAATAGAGCTAAAAACACAACTCAGCACGTGCACGGGGCGTCCAATGTCCAGGCAGTGTTGCCGTCATATTGTCTGTTTTGTTTACGATATTGGCTGTTGCCACAGTGAATAATGTAGTCCACCATCGTCTGGAATATTGTGTAATATGCAATGCAAAATCCCTCTTTTTTGCAATTTTTTTCATTAGTAAAAGTGGTATAACTTTGAAATTCAATAACTCTCAAGAAGAAGTTTGCTGATTAAAGTCAGGGGTTGGATGAGAATGACTATGAATGGGGATGATCAACCAACCAATAAAAAATTGGGGTCTTTACCCCATAACGAAGTTTTACTTTGAAGAAAGTTCGCTATTTTCGATAAAAATGAGCTAACTACATAGCACTTTCACAGTATAAAAAATCCTTTATTGGCTTGTGATTTGCAAATAACATACCCAGAATAGTTCATTGACCCATTATAACCATTGGTTATCATTTATTTAAGTAATTTTCACTTAGTAAACTGCCAGTGACCCCTCCCCCAGCCATATGGTTTAATGTATGAAACATGTGCAAAGTTGGGCGCAAAATGGTTACCATGGGCATTAATTTCTTGGTGGTGGTTATCTGTCTTTTATAATCTCTACTCTTCCTAAACAATGGATAAATCGATTATAACTATTGAAACCAAATAAAACACATTATATTTCAGTTGGTCACTACTCTGGAGTAGGCTAGGGGTTTTCCATGTATAATAATCATTTCTACTTCTTATTTAGGTCTATATTCACTACTGGACTCATTGATTGACTTTATCTGAAATACCTCACCAATAATCTAAATATGGTTTAAACATAATGAGAATGTGATAATTTTGTGGATTTATAATATTAAAGTCCTTTTTACCAGTTGTTTCTACCTTATCTGGGGTTTATAGCAACAACAGCAACTGACATACCAAGTAACATTTTTCTTTGTTTTATACAATGTTATCTATAAATTTAGTTCTAAGACTGCATGATACTGAAAACAAATCTCAAATGTAAGAAAGATCAAACATTGTACAAAACAATAGAAAATGTTTATAAAAACATGGGGACTGGACAATGCACTTGAATTATTGTTTTTAAAATGCAATGTCACAGGTTTTTTTTTTAAAAGTTAAATGTGGACATGGTGAAGCCATTGCCAACCCATCATAAAGTGATGCTCAAGTCTATACTTTGTGTAGATTGTTAGAATTATAAACGGAGTCGCTCATGTGTGGGATTTTCTAATGAGATCATGAACAGTGCCTGACAGATGTCTGTGAGAGTTTTGATGCTGACACTGCTAAGTTTGTCATCTTGTACTCTAAATAATCTATTTGTCCCCAAAGTAATAGGAGTAATGGGATGATAAAGTTCTGGTTTCTGCACCGCTTCCTTTAGACACTCTTGATATACCATTGTATCTGCAGGATCTGCAAGTTCATCATTGATCTCTCGGAAAAAAACTACTTGTGTGTTGTGGGGTCAGATACTCGTCTCAGATGTAGGCCTGCTAAACATGCTAAATGCCCTCTTGTTGCTATTTTACATCCGCCAAAAAACGCATTTGCTTAGCAACAGCAGAAGGGTCTCTCTATTCCCAGCCCGGATTCCCAGTGACCTCGAGCTCTCCATGCGCATACCCATCAATAATAAATTCTTTCTGCTTCTTGGAAATTGGGTTTGTTTGTTTCTTGCTGACTATAGGTTAAATACCACTAATTATGTATTACACGGGTTTCAATGGCAAAATGGCTAATTTCGGGTGGGCGTTTCTCATATTCAGAACTCTCACAGTTAAATGCCACTAATATCAGGTGAAACTATGTGATTTAGATGCCAAATGATCAAAAACTCAACATAGGTTGACCTGAGACTTTTCTTGTTTTAACGCACTGAACCGTAAACACCTCAAAATGGCAGTGCGCACTCGAAGCTGAAAGTAACAATATGGTAGGGCGAATATTTACTAAGAACCGTAGCCGTGCGTTCGGATTTTGGTACTATTACAAGAAAAATGTCATATAATGCGAGAAAATATACCATTTTGAAGCATCAAACCCTAAAAAGTACTTTTTTGGCTATATTACTTGGTCAATTTCAGCGATTTTAAAGCAGTCTTTTCAGATGCCATGCAAACAAATAGTTACTCGTCGTATTTCCATGTATCGCCCAGGCCTATTAGTGGTATATAACCTTTAGGGCCAATTCATGACCTAATCATATCTCTGATTCAGAAAGAATGCATTGCTGTCCGTTTGTATTTCCTCTTATCTTGGCTAGAAGGCTTTTTAATTTTGATGTTTGTAATTTTGTCATATTTTCCTGACTGAATGTGAGCTACTAGCGTCAATGCTTCAATGCTTTATGTATGTCGATGTACATGTTTCCTTGGGTAACTGAATAGCGTTTGCAATACCTCTTGAATCCACCGTAGCTAGTAGATTCATCTACTGAAGATAACGCTTCACATACTTCCTATTGCTGATTGGTGTTCTCGTAGAATTGGTGAACACTGTTGATTGTACTGGGTTAGTACTAGTAGCTGCCTGATGTTAAAAGCAGCACATAGTTCATGATGTTGATGATTTTCAAATGTTTCTTGGTTACATTTTCTGATGTTGAATTCCTGAAGATCCATCTGCTGGAGATGAAACCTTACATGCTTCCTGCTGTTGCGGGCTAGGCTTAAACCTTCCCACGGCGTGCCAAAACGACTTGCTTGCCCCTTCCGGCATGCCAACAAATCTTTGCCCCCCAACCCCCCCGCACATGACATATGCTTGAGTTCCCAATTTGCAAACCTTATAATAATGGTCTAGATGTATATTATACATTGTATAATGCAAGCGTAGTGAGCAAAGAATTTGGCATATTTGAACATTTCTGCACTGTTTTTCTAAGCCCTTATCAGAGCGTGTCTGTAGTATAGTCTGCCCTGTAAATGTGCTCCAATGTCCATTGCCACCACCTAGCTTGCAGTGGCAAACAAAAATCTGGGCAAATCATTATTGCACAGCCCCTGATTGGTGTTCTCGTAGAGTTGGTGAACTCTGTTGTTTGTACCGGGTATCTAGCTGTATGATGCTAAAAGCAGTGGCAAACTTACAAAAACCTGGGCAAATCAGATATGTCGTTAATTACCGGTATATTGACACTACCCTATGAGCTCCTCTGCGACGGCTAGGAACCATGGTATAGGTTCATGTACTAGACCCCTGACCCCTTTGACCTGCCAAAAATTGCTCCCCCCTTTTTGGGGGTTGCCAAAAAGTCTTGGACACCCCCCCCCACCCATATTCACCCTTCCTACAGGGCTTATCATTATTGCACAGCCCCTAATTGGTGTTCTCGTAAAGTTGGTGAACTCTGTTGTTTGTACTGGGTAGCTAGCTGTCTGATGCTAAAAGCAACATGTCTTCCAAGCGCTGCCATCTGTATTTGAATAGCGCTGCGATCTGTCTAATCTGCTTAACATGCTTAAAAGGCCTGTATGTATAATATGGTTTTTTTGTACCATTTAAAACTGAGACTCAAATTTAAGAAGTCACTTAATCTTTTCATCAATAGAAATATATTCAATAATTATTTCATTACGGTTATTTAAACACAATCCTTTTAAGCGAAACTTTTTTGCCATAAATTCCCCTTAAAAAATACACATTTTTTCAAAAACTTGGTACTTTTAAAAAGCCAGAACTTCTTTAGAAGTTGAGACCCCAATTTTTTGAAACTATATATCTGTCAGCAAGGGTTCACTCTAGCTATGCCACCATACAATTACAAAATATCAACTTCTTCTTTACAGTTACACCCCTTCAATGTTGGGGTAAAATGACATTTACAATTTTTGCCCAAAAATGTGTTTTTTCTACTTAAAATTAAAGGATCTTTTAAAAGAGTGACAAGCTCTTTCTTCATTTGCAAGGACTACCAAAGCATGCTCCTATCTGAAGAAAAAATAAAAAATTATATCACATCTTATATATTTGTGGCATTCGACCAAACTTTGCCGTTTTTTTAAAATGAAAATTGTAAATTTTGGTCATTTTCGACTAATATTTGTTTTGTCCGTTACCATGCCAACAGGCCAAATGCAACTTTTTAAATGTCATTTTTAAAATGTCCCCCCTAAACCCTTTCCATGCTAAAAGAATCAAGGATTTCTTTTTTTTTGAGTTTGTCCACATATTTAAAATTTTGCTTGACGGTAACAGACCCCTAGTCTTAACACTTGAAACCTACTACACCCCTCGATAAATTTGTGCCTATTTTTTTTTTTTTCGCAAAAACTAATAACACAGTGGTAACAAAAGTTATGTATATTATTGGGGCAAGAAATCCAATTACTACACTGGAATTTCTGTGACCCAGAACAAGCGGCTTGTTATTTATGATCAGAAATAAGATACCGCTAGGATGTACCTCGTTTCTTATCATATATACTGAACCGCTTGTCTTGAGTCACTGAAAATTCAGTGTAGTAATTGAATTCCTTGCCCCAATAATATACATAACTGTTGTTACCAGTGTGTAATTAGTTTTTGAGAAAAATGCAAAAATAGTCACAAATTTACCACATGGGTGTAGTACCCCCTTAAATGCATGAAGTGATCTGATATAGGGATATAGTGAGGGAAATTTATATTTAGCTCAGTAGCATAGTTCGTTGTGTAATCAACAAAATTAAGGAGGAATTGATACACCATTAGATCTAAATCTGATAAGCTTATGTTCTCTAAATTGTAAATGGTGCTCTGTTCCACGGTCATATTGGTAATAATATCGACAACATAAATTGAATAACTACTTTTGTGGACCTGCCTGTACAAAAACATTTACTCAGTCTCAATGACAATGGATAAGTGATGGTTATCTTAACATGAGATGTAGGTGGTTGGCGTGGCAACGATAGAATATGAAATTTACTAGAATACTTTTTACCAGATTTCAGAAAGATTGTAAACGCAGTTTGTAGACCATTGGATATTAAATGGTGTGATATAGGTCAGTAACTGTTTAAAACAAGCATCAAGTGTAGTCATTATAAGTCATTAGTCCATTAAAGATCCAATCCAAATTATGATTTACATTTTTCATAAATATCTAACAGTTTCAAAAAATGAGTATGGATAACACATAATCTGTAATGCGTTTGGTCTTTGATATATAAAACAAAATTAAGTTAACATTCAGAACGTGTCTGCTGCTTAGATAAGAATGCATGGGTGAGTAGACAGACGGTGGATGATTGCATTTATGCTCAGACAATGCATCAACAATATGAAAACCTTCTTTTCTTTTAGTTCACTTTACTTTGACTATTAATATTAGTTTTATGTCAATCATATCTAGGAGATTGTTCGGTTAGACGTAAGTTACAGGCAAGTGTAGCCAACAATTGGGCACTTATTATTATTATGTGGTGGCAAGTTGGAGTCCTTGTAGACCCCACCAAGTATCTTAATTGTACTACCATGGCACTGTTGAAATTTAAATTTCTAATAAATGCCACATTTTCAATCAAATAAGTCTCTTCCACAGCACATACAATATAAAAAGAACATCACTCTCATATGATTAAAAAGGATTCTAAAATATCAGCTTTCCAATAAAAATCGCCAAAATGAAATTCGAAACTGACTTATCACCATAAATCGTCATTCATTGAAGCTCTTATATCAGTTATGTCACATGAATGTTACAGTTCCAAATGTTCAAGAATGATGTACGTTTCGGTCATACTCCTTTTTCAATGCTGACAACTGGAAAATTGTTAAAATGGATCGAGCTCACGTGATTTTGTTTTCAGAAAAACTACAGTGTAAGCCAGGATTTGTTTGTGTTTAACCCGTTAACCCAAAAACACGTTTTACTCTATACGCCTCATACTATTTAACTTTAAACGTTTCTTCATACAACAGTGCACATCTTTGGAGGAAATACCTCGTCAGGAATCTAAATAACTGGTAATATAATCGTTTTAGAATCAAACCAAATGAAAACGTTTCTTGCTAAATGTGTCCTTTTCATCAACCAAAACGTTCTTACTGTAGACGCAATTATTCTCTGATTATATACATAGGACACTTTGCAAGTTGCTTCATTTTAACGGATGTTGAATAATAAATGTTGTTTACGGATGTGAAAATGTCACTGAAACCAAATATCGTGACTTGTTGTGTTCTTAATGGCAACACATTGTTCGTACTTTCTTGACAAACATTTAGGTTTCTTGATCGTTGCTGTCCTGATACTGCAGATAAGAATAAAGGCTGACATTGTATAATCTTCATTCAAATGTTCAAAACATGTTTGCCTATGAGATCATTACATACGGCGGCTGTCGACCTAAGGGTAGACTAGGTATTGTCAAGCTCAATAGGATTCATTGTGTATGCACTTATTTCGCCCAAACCAGGTTAAAAATGGTCAAAAGATCAAAAATGTTATAATTTTAGCGGGATGTCATTTTCTCCGGAAGGGGGGGGGGGGGTCACGAATATGTCGGTGACCGGAGTAATTTTGTATGACCCACCCCCCATCGCGGACTAATATTTTTACAACCCCCTATCTCAGGTCAAAATTTGTTATAACCCCCTTCTCCTTCCGCCTACACAGACTGACGACAACATTCATCGCTGGAACTAAGGCGCGAAGCGCGCAAAAACTTTATTGCGAAGAAAGTGTGCGGAGCGAGTTAAAACTTAGATTTCTCCGTAGTCCACTTGCCCATTTTACATACTCTGGCTTCCTAAGTGGATTTTTTTATACGGGCTTTCGCGATCAATAAACTGGTAGATTCCAAAATCAGAATTGTTTAGTATTGAAGTGAGCCATTATAATTATGCAAGATAAGTTGCATTCAATAACTTTTATTGTCACTAATCATCTTATTATATAAACTCTTTATGACCAATTTACTATTGAACACTTTAATTTTAACGTTTAATAAACATCAGTAAAATTTGGAGTTCGCCGGAATGCGTTCATCATGATTAAATAACAATAACATATTTTGTATCAAAATTCGACTATGGCATAGTCTAGTTAAAATTTTGATCGTAAGTGTGAAGAAGGCGCGGGATCGTGCAAAAATGTTGCAATGACGTAGCTGCAAAAATGGGAAATGATCCAATGAAAAACGGATTGATATGTTGAGTATGTCTTTTGGGGAGATTGCTTTAGAGAATATTTCAGTTAGCCCTTGATGATTTAATTTCTTCAAACTTAATAAACAAACTATTTCTGCCAAATGCAGGAAAGCGATTATTATCTGTCTTAAAAATCAGGAGTGACTCGAACCTACAGTCACATCCAATGGCAAATGGTGGTAGGAAAACTGATTGATATGTCAAGTATGTCTTTGAGGAGATTACGCTTGAGAATATTTACATTAGACAAGTTACAAATGATCCCAGACCAGATGACCTTATACCGCAAGGATGGAGACAATATGCAGATGGAGAACAAGCATTGGATGAATCTTGATGTGTATTATGATTCATCTAGTCGTAGAAACAGAGGTGAATTATGAATAAAATACTAGAATAACTTACGGATTATGCGACTGTTCATCCAATCTCATTGGACTTCATCTGGCAACTGCAAAGATGCTCCGGTATTGATCGTAATTGGAGGCTGGTCACGTGTCAATCGGCAAGGAATATTGACAATAGACGTCCTAGTTCTACTGACTGGCAACCGGATTCTGCTATATACGCTCATACAAAACTTCCGGACACCAAATTGATACGGAGGATGTTATCATTCTAGATCGTGAGGAGAGGTGGTTTGAGCGGGGAGTTCGAGAAGAGATTTGGGAACGAGTGGAGAAGCCATCCCTCAACAAACGAGGGGGCATGCGATTCCAACTTTCACACGCATGAGATTCATCGATTGTCAATATTCCTTGCCGATTGACACGTGACCAGTCTCCTATTACGATCAATACCGGAGCATCTTCATTACGTTTCACTACCTGAAGAGAATTGATCACAGATTGAATTTCCTCCTGAGGTTGGTATCTGTCAATGAGTTGACCAGATCACAAGGATGTCATTATGGCTAGAGGCAATGGCACACATAGGTCAATGAGTTACATAAAAATGAGCTTGTGTGGTATTTAGTTCGCAGGATGTGAATTTTGCCTGAGGCAATTTGTAGTTAAATGTTGATCCCCACTACAAGAGTTATTACCATCGATTTGGTTGAAAAGGAGGTGAGACATGATCAAATCTCTCCAGGTAACAAAATGCAATGTTTGCAGTTGCCAGATGAAGTCCAATGAGATTGGATGAAAATTATTCCAGTATTTTATTTAGGGATTCAATCATGTTTCACCGTTGTTCATCACCGATTAACAACGATGCGTCCGCGTCGTCTGCGTGGTTTACTTCGCGAGGGCAGCTAAAACTGCCCGAGCGAAGTAAAACACGCAGACGCGCCGGACTTATTTCTTCCATCTAATGGAAAGGAAGCTTTTGTAATGCATCGTATACATACTGAAACCGCAGTTGCTTGACCAGAGACTTATCCATCTTAAACGCGTATTGTGATAATTAAAGAACATCCCGAATCAGTGCTACTCAGATAAAGGTATCAGTTGGTCTAATTTGAATTCAAATAACGCATGAATATCTAAAGAACTTAAAAGGAACTCAATCTCTTAAAAGCAACACCGGTAGTGTTCCGACAGATACCATTTCACGATATAAACTAAACTACGTCAGGTACATGTACATTTGGTTGGTTTCGAATATATCAAGCTGCAAGGGATCTCACAAATACCACTTCAGCTTGTCCCGTATAGCAAAGCCTAATTACCGCGCATTCTTTGATGGTTATATTGTATTACATTGTAAAACATTCATGTTCTTTAACAAGGAACTTGTGCCGTGACTTATCTGAACAAATGGAACATCTTTATGGAACAAAATCTAGTGACACGGTCATCAAAGAGGGCAAGATCGTTACAAAGAATTTGAATTATCTATGCATCACAAAACAAAAATTACCATCTAGTGTATGTATACAGCAGGCAGTCTATCTAAACTAAGACCACTAATTGCTCACTAATTGATAATAGCCCCTCCTGACCAGATTCACAGCTGGGTATAATCACTGGCACATCCATGTGTAAATTAAATATCACCTCACTGGTCACTTTTGCCGTGTATGACAAGAGGGCTATTAATTGGTCAGTGTTTCAAAGGGGATCTGTGACAAGCCATATCACAGCAGCATTCACACCTAAGCAGATTTTTTTCCTATTTACGGTCGTAGATAGATAAATACGCTCCTCTTAGTGGAAAGTTAGATAATATACAATGGAAAAGTTAGTTCGTCGGTAATCCAGAAATGTCTAAAAGCACATTTTGGAACAGTAAAATGTGATTAAAAAATTTTAAAAAACACCTCGATATTCCTCCCATTCATATCAATATTCTGTACTGTTTCACCATTATAACGTGAATGGTTCCGTTTGAAACAATGAAACTGTGATTTTCTCATAAATCTTCGCTTCCTTAAGGGATCTAAAATGAGCGTTTATTGCGTTTCGACAGTATTTTTGTGGGACATGAGAGCACCTCAGACCTATCGAATTGCATTCTGAATACGAAGCATGTCTTTCTGATATCAAATAATTTTCATTCTTTGAAAATCACAATATAATACAAATTTTATGACAAATTATAAAAATTTGATATTTTTCAAATTTTGATATATAACAGTCCTCGAAGTAAATTATATAAATCTAATGACATATTCTTAAAGTGTATGTAGCAGGGAGGAAAAGCCGACGGTCAATTGAAAATTTTGACCTTTCATATTGAAGATATGGATTTTTTCCCAAAAAGACCTAATTTTTTTGGTGTTTTGGGAAAAAAATCCATATCTTCAATACGAAACGTCAAAATTTCCAATTGATCGTCGGCTTTTCATCCCACCTACATACACTTTAAGTATAAATCATCAGATTTATAAAGTTTACTTCAAGTACTGTTAAATATCAAGAATATCAATTTTTAATGATTTGCCATAAAATGTGTATTAAATTGCGAATTTCAAAAAATCAAAATTATTTGATATCAGAATGACATTCTTCATATTCAGAATGCAATTCGATATGTCTGATGTGCTCTAATGTCCCACAATAAATACTGTCCAAACGTTCATACCCCAGCCCTTAATACAGTTAAATATTAAAGCTTATTAAGAATGCAATTAAGGGGTACTACACCCATTGATTTTTTTTTTGCATTTTTTGCATTTTGTGAAGAAATTACAAAAAAAAAATTGGACAAAGTGGTATGCAAAATGAAGGGCAAATCTTCTCGTTTTATTGGTGGCATCGGTATCAACGTAGCTTAAATGCTTTTAAAAGTAGAAGCCAAAAGGTGGTACATCACTGATGATTTAAATTCACTTCATTTTGGAAAGCTTAATATCAACGGATTTCGTTAACATTTTGGATATGTGTTGCTAACACGTTAGGGAAATAAAGTTGATATGTAAAATGGGAATAAGTGGTTCCTGATTTCTTTTATGACTTCATGAACTTGGTGCTCCACAACTATCAAAAAAGGAACTGGTTAAAATGCTTCTATTTTCAATGTTGAGCTATATTTTGTATTTTTAACTTGCGACATTATTTCACTGAAACTTAATTAAGCCATAGGTAACAGGTTACCACAACCATACTACAGCAATGTTGAAAACAATTGTATTTCTTGTCACCTATACCACCATATTGGGTAGATTTCCGTAAGCTTAGCTTTTGTGATTTTGGTAACTATTTTATATTTATTTGTGAAATCCATCTCAACTAGGCATTCTAAATTGTACTCACCATTTACATCCCAAGGTATATTAGTATATCCACCTTGCACTTCTAGATACAGTTAAAGACAGAATATCAAAATTATTCCTCATTATGATACATTTTGTATCACAGACTCTCACATGTGTATTCAAAATTGATGCTTAAATTTGACCTGAACCAATTGACCTATAACCTGACATACGGTGACCTAATAGCCTTTTCTTCTCCTAACAACACATCAATAACAACATCAATATCAAATTGACTAATGACTATGCATCTATTGTGTAAGTGTTTATTTAATTTATTCAGTGTTATATATTTTGCAAGCACCACTAGATTTTCTAGAGAGAGTATAACAAAGGATTTAATGTATTCTATTCATGTACCCTACTTGAACATGTTGAAAAGAATAAATTATGGTTTGTTATGAAACACGCATCTGAGTTACCAGGATACGGTAAACAAAAAATATAGGGCTAAAATGACTTACTATACAATGGTTTAAAAACACCTTTTTATTTATTTTAAATTTTTTTTATTTCACATGATCCGTGCATATATCGCCTCGCTATAAATGAACAAATATTTTTTTAGACCAATCAAACCAATATATGGGTGTAGTACGCCCTTAAATATTAAAGTTAATTAAATGAAGTCACTGGTGACTTTCAACAGAAATTAGGAATTCCTAAAAGTTACGCTTAGTTGGGTTTGAATAATGACGTTACACGAATTGTGAAACTCAATAATTATATATCCACCCAATTGGTGAAAGGAAAAAAGAACAGAAGGCAGTACGGTAGGAGGTTTATTTTAAACTAAATTTTATATCTCACTCCCGAAGCCTATTGAAAAGCAATTGGACGAGTATCCACAGACAAATAAAAATATAACTAAGCCTTAACCGTATAATATTCGAACATCATCATATTTTTGTGCGTTTAATTGCAAGCGAGGATCTATTTTTGTCTTTATCCCTTTATGTACAATAGTATTTTACTGTTGTTTTATTTTGGTAGATAAGATTGAATTCAATTGGATTAAGGTGAATTCCTTATTTGCTTCAGTTAATCGATCTATTTGGGGTATTGCAAATGAAACCACACTCTTATATTCACATCCGAACATTGAAATAAAGTATTATTAATAACAAACTTGTGGCAAAATGCAATGTAATCGATATCCAAGAGGAAAGAAGTAAACTCTTATTGTAAAGGAAAATATAGTACTAATTATTGTCAATTGACAACAACAAAATCATTGAAATCAATCATCTGATCCACTTTCCCACTTTAACTTTACACCACTTTAACAAAAAACGATCAAACAACGGTTTCCAATAGGTTATATGACTGCACAATGTAATGTAGTAACAAATCAGTAACCATCCATTTACTTAAACAACCAACGCTAACTAAGTCTTGTTGGCTATTCAAAATGCTTTGAATTGAATCAATCCAGAAGAGTACATGTGTATTACACATATTCGCAACCGTTGAAGTCACGTTGATAAGTATCTCCCGTTGGTCATTGCTCAATAGGATTTAATGTACAAATAATAGAGTAAATCAAATACAAATTGATACCACTGTCAGTAAGTTAATAAGCTGGAGCGTGACGCTGCCCTGTATTGTAGCATCGTCTGTAGTAAATAGTGTCAGTTTCTAGAACTTAACACTTGAAACCTACTACACCCCTCGATAAAGTTGTGCCTATTTTTGCCTTTTCTCAAAAACTAATAATACAGTGGTAACAAAAGTTATGTATATTATTGAGGCAAGAAATCCAATTACTACACTGTAATTTCTGTGACCCAGAACAAGCGGCTTGTTATCTATGATCAGAAATAAGGTACCGCTAGGATGTACCTCGTTTCCTATCATATATACTGAACCGCTTGTCTTGAGTCACTGAAAATTCAGTGTAGTAATTGGATTCTTTGCCCCAACAATATACATAACTTTTGTTACCAGTGTGTAATTAGTTTTTTGAGAAAAATGCAAAAATAGTCACAAATTTACCACATGGGTGCAGTACCCCCTTAAATGCATGAAGTGATCTGATATAGAGATATAGTGGGGGAAATTTATATTTAGCTCAGTAGCATAGTTCGTTGTGTAATCAACAAAATTAAGGAGGAATTGATACACCATTAGATATAAATCTGATAAGCTGATGTTCTCTAAATTGTAAATGGTGCTCTGTTCCACGGTCATATTGGTAAAAATATCGACAACATAAGTTGAATAACTACTTTTGTGGAGCTGCCTGTACAAAACCATTTACTCAGTCTCAATGACAATGGATAAGTGATGGTTATCTTAACATGAGATGTAGGTGGTTGGCGTGGCAACGATAGAATATGAAATTTACTAGAATACTTTTTACCAGATTTCAGAAAGATTGTAAACGCAGTTTGTAGACCATTGGATATTAAATGTTGTGATATAGGTCAGTAACTGTTTAAAACAAGAGTATTGATTCAAGCATCAAGTGTAGTCCTTATAAGTCATTAGTCCATTAAAGATCCAATCCAAATTATGATTTACATTTTTTCATAAATATCTATCAGTTTCAAAAAATGAGTATGGATAACACATAATGCGTCTGGTCTTTGATATATAAAACAAAATTAAGTTAACATTCAGAACGTGTCTGCTGCTTAGATAAGAATGCATGGGTGAGTAGACAGACGATGGATGATTGCATTTATGCTCAGACAATGCATCAACAATATGAAAACCTTCTTTTCTTTTAGTTCACTTTACTTTGACTATTAATATTAGTTTTATGTCAATCATATCTAGGAGATTGTTCGGTTAGACGTAAGTTACAGGCAAGTGTAGCCAACAATTGGGCACTTATTATTATTATGTGGTGGCAAGTTGGAGTCCTTGTAGACCCTACCAAGTATCTTATTTGTACTACCATGGCACTGTTGAAATTTAAATTTCTAATAAATGCCACATTTTCAATCAAATAAGTCTCTTCCACAGCACATACAATATAAAAAGAATATCACTCTCATATGGTTAAAAAGGATTCTAAAATATCAGCTTTCCAATAAAAATCGCCAAAATGAAATTCGAAACTGACTTATCACCATAAATCGTCATTCATTGAAGCTCTTTTATCAGTTATGTCACATGAATGTTACAGTTCCAAATGTTCAAGAATGATGTACGTTTCGGTCATACTCCTTTTTCAATGCTGACATCTGGAAAATTGTTAAAATGGATCGAGCTCACGTGATTTTGTTTTCAGAAAAAACTACAGTGTAAGCCAGGATTTGTTTGTGTTTAACCCGTTAACCCAAAAACACGTTTTACTCTATACGGCTCATACTATTTAACTTTTATCGTTTCTTCATACAACGGTGCACATCTTTGGGGGGAAATACCTCGTCAGGAATCTAAATAACTGGTTTCGAGGTAATATAATCGTTTTAGAATCAAATCAAATGAAAGCGTTTCTTGCTAAATGTGTCCTTTTCATCAACCAAAACGTACTTACTGTAGACGCAATTATTCTCTGATTATATACATAGGACACTTTGCAAGTTGCTTCATTTTAACGGATGTTGAATAATAAATGTTGTTTACGGATGTGAAAATGTCACTGAAACCAAATATCGTGACTTGTTGTGTTCCTAATGGCAACATATTGTTATAACTTTCTTGAAAAATATGTTGGTTTCTTGATCGTTGCTGTCCTGACACTGCAGATAAGAATAAAGACTGTTTGCCTATGAGATCATTATGTACGTGATATACGGCGGCTGTCGACCTATAAAGGGTAGACTAGGTATTGTCAAGCTCAATAGGATTCATTGTGCATGAACTTATTTCGCCCAAACCAGGTTAAGATGGCTGGAAGCTGGTATGTGTACTTTCCATAATAGAGTGATGATAATCACAATACGAACAAACAATTAGATTTTTTTATTTGCATGATGCCCCTGCCCTCCGATCAGCAGTGATATTCTTTAATAGCCAAGTCGTTCACGGAATAAGAACGGGTGTTTGTCAAAGGGCAAATACAGGGCGTCCCAGAAAAAAATTACCGGGCGTATGAATTTTGACGTAAGTCGAGAAATATACATAAGAATGCTAAGTGTTAAACATCAACGTATAGCCCTTCTTATTCTGCATCTTATACGCCAATTTTACTGGAATCGGTTGACTAATTGCGAAGAAAGATGCGATTACATTACATTACGCATGCGTCAATTCACTTCATTCCAAGTTTGACAGAAAGATCATTCAACACATTGCGCACTAGTGGTTCATATTTTGTTCTGTGAAATCCTTTCCGTTCTTTTTAAACAATCTGTTTCTTGCAAAACATTTAATTAGGTTTTGTTCAAATTAGAAAACCTGCACGGTATTGAAAATGAAAGCTTGCATGTAAGATCATGCTCGGTACTTGTAAATATCTTTTTTGTTAATGTTGATATAAATGTTGCATAAAGAATTATTGCATAACGAATTCCAGCTGGCTTAAAAGAAATCCTCACACACATTACTGTTTTTGGAATATGTCCAAGAAGTTGTAATGCAAAGTTTAAATCTTTTAAAACTTCACCATTAATGTTGCATAGTATCACAAATCACACGTAAAGCTGTAAGCACTTGTTCTTTAGGAAGGTAAAATATAATATATTTGCACAATTAAGCTAATGAATTAAAGTTGGAAAGCTTCCAATTGCAGAAATCAATTTTTTCTCGGACAAACTGTTATTCATCTTCTGTGAAAGCATGAATAACATCACAACGTTCGATTATAAATAGATAATGTGGACTAAATTTAATGAACACACAAACTTTAGGAAGCGGTGAGCGAGTATGAATAAAGCGCCTATTGATCAAACTTGGAATGAACTGCATTGATGTGCGCATTATATAATCGTTAATTTCTTAGCAACCAGTCAAACGAATCAAATACAATTTTCGTATGTGATGCACAACAAAATAGGCTATGTGTTAAAGTTTTTGATTTTGACGTCTACTTCTCAACTTACGTTCATTTTTATTCACTCGGTAATTTTTTCTGGGACACCCAGTACAATAAAATATCAAACAATGTAATGAGGAATATTACCTGGGTGTGATTGTGTAACCGATGTTAGAAAAGAATAGCAAATTTAATTACAATTATATTGCACATTTCTTATACACTTTTTCTATATTCAAAAATATTATAATTTTAGCGGTATGTCATTTTCTTCGGAAGGGGAGGGGGGGTCACGAATATGTCGGTGACTGGAGTAAATTTTTTATGACCCCCTATCGCGGGCTCAATTTTTTTACGACCCCCTATCTCATGTCGAATTTTTTTATAACCCCCTTCTCCTTCCGCCTACACAGACTGACGACAAAATATTTATTCATCGCTGGAACTAAGGCGCAAAGCGCGCAAAAACGTTATTGCGAAGAGAGTGTGCGGAGCGAGTTAAAACTTAGACTTCTCCATAGTTAGACTTCTCCGTAGTCCACTTGCCAATTGTGCACTACTCTGGCTATTACATTTAAGCTTAAAACTCTGATTTAATTAATGAGTGCACAATTGATAGATTTTCACAACTGATCTTTTCAGTCACCGTACGCCCTCTGTTTGTTAGCTTCCCAAGTGGACTATAGTCTACTGTAGTAGACCAGTTTAATTTATCATTCACTAAATTAATCTCTCTCACCTGACCATGGAAAACTCATCATTCCTGTTCTGATTCAACAGCTCAGATATCCACGAGAAACTTTTTTCTCTGGGCAGGACAGTCACTGGAGATGTGATGTGTTTCGTCATAGATTTTAAATGGTTTCATGCATGGAAACGTATGAATTGTTTATCAAAAAAAAGGAATGCAGCGCATTCTAAGTGGACTACTGACTTTGCCTTGAGAGTTAGGCCAATTTCTGGCCTAACTAAAATTGGTGATGATGTAATGCATCTTAAAAATGAATCTGGCTTGTGATTGGTCGCCCAGATCTCGTTATTGTTTAAATCCTCCCGACGCGTACTGGTACCATTATAACTATACATGGTACACAACTATCTAGGGAATGCGGCGCTTTTGTGCTGGTGGATGAACGTATGCATCTAGCGCGTATTGTACCACCATGCTTAGTCTTGTGGTTAGATTTTATTGATAAACAAGTATGATTGACAGTGTGTGAGTCCTGGGGTAAAGTTCTGCTTAAAAGTGAAAGTCCATAGTCGGTTTTTCGGATAATAAACTGGCAGATTCTAAAATTAGAATTGTTCAGTATTGAAGTGTCATTATAATTATGCCATTATGATATGTTGCATTCAATAATATAAGCCTACGTAGGGCCTATACTTTACTTTTACTGTCACAAATAAAATTATATAGCCTAAACTTTTTCATAACCATTTTATACTAGTATTTTGATGTAGTAAATATCAGTATAATTTCGAGTTCAACTGAATGCGTTCATCATGATTAATAACATTTTTATTTATCAAAAATCGACTATGGCATAGTCTACTCCATAGTCCACTTGCCCATTTTGCATACTCTGGCTTCCTAAGTGGATTGTTTTTTACTCGGGCTTTCGCGTTCAATAAACTGGTAGATTCCAAAATCAGAATTGTTTAGTATTGAAGTGAGCCATTAGGCAAGATAAGTTGCATTCAATAACTTTTATTGTCACTAATCATCTAATTATATAAACTCTTTATGACCAATTTACTATTGACCACTTTTATTTTAACATGTTTAATAAACATCAGTAAACTTTGGAGTTCACTATGCGTTCATCATGATTAAATAACAATAACATATATTTTAAATCAAAATTCGACTATGGCATAGTCTAGTTAAAATTTTGATTGTAAGTGTAAAGAAGGCGCGGGGAGCGTACAAAATGTTTGAATCATATAACTAAAGTTTGTGCGTACATTTTGATCGTAAGTTAAAAGAACCCCCTAGTATATTCATGACCCACCCCTCTGAAGAAAATGACAGCCCCTTATAAATGAATCACTTGAAAAGTACGGCTATGAAATTCAAACCGCTAAAGGTCTTATCAATTATTATAAGGTTACTATGATCTGGCCTTACATAAAAGTATAGCCCTTGATGATTTAATTTCTTCAAATTTAAAAAACTATTTCTGCTAATTGCAGGAAAGCGTTTATTATCTGTCTTAAAAAAACAGGAGAAACTCGAACCTACAGTCACGTCCAATGGCAAATGGTATCACGCAACTATATAGTATTACTCATTACTATTGAAAAAAGTACAGTTTATTCCTTCCGGAATTGCAAAGTAAATAAAAATACATGAGAGTACTATAAAACAAGCATGGTATAAACGTTCGTATTGTAACCTCACAACCATATTGGAATGATTAAAAAAGTGAAATGACACATAAACAAGGTTGAACAAATTCATCAGGATCGGTAGAGTAAAGTCAATCAAAAGGTTCTTATTTCTCATACGTGGGAGATCTGCGATCTCTCATACGTGGGAGAGACGGAAGGAATTTGGTACTCGACTAGATGAGCACCGCGCGGAAGCAGAAAAAGAACTTGGAAAAACAGTCACCAGAGCAAGTAGGAAAGAATCGCTTACAACCATCCATAAATCGGCCATCACAGATCATGTTGCAGAGAGGAACCATGTCATCGGTTGGGGGAGGCAGAGGTCATAGGCACGGAGCAAGACAGATATAAACGTTGGGTCAAGGAGGCTATAGAGATCAGGAAGAGAAGGGGCGCCACCATGAACAGGGATGAAGGTCAATATCAGCTGTCTCACATTTTGATGAACTGCTACATCCTGTGAAAATCCATCAAAACATCCAACAGGAAAAAAACTGGCAACACAGTCAAGTCAATCACCAAGAAATCAATAGGTGATTGGATGACCAGTTCACAGTAGCAGTCGTCATTCAGTGTTAATGATAAAGATAACCGAGTGGTTATCGAAACGTACACAGTAAGTGCAACTTATTGGATCAGAAATAAGAACCTTTTGATTGACACTTAAACAAGTCTCGCGTCAAATGCGAGTGTGTACATTTTACTAGTGGGTAAAATTATTAGAAGACAAAGGCATCATCGTGTTATCATGTGTAACTGTGCACTTTATAATGAATGATGAATAGCATCAAAGTTGAAATAAATTAATAACAAGATCAACCTGTTATACTTGCTTAAAAAGCTACCCTTTTGGATAGTCTTAAATGTTGCAATGACGTAGCTGCAAAAATGGGAAATGATCGAATGACAAATTATGGTAGAAAAACGGATTAATATGTCAAGTATGTCTTTGGGGAGATTGCTTTAGAGAATATTTCAGTTAACTATTTCTGCCAAATGTAGGAAAGCGTTTATTATCTATCTTAAAAATCAGGAGTGACTCGAACCTACAGTCACATCCAATGGCAAATGATGGTAGGAAAACTGGTTGATATATGTCAAGTATGTCTTTGAGGAGATTGCGTTTGAGAATATTTACATTATGCAAGTTACAAATGATCCCAGACCAGCTGACCTTATACCGCAAGGATGGAGATAATATGCAAATGGAGAACAAGCATTGAATGAATCTTGATGTATACTAGTATTAGGATTCATCCAGTCGTAGAAACAGGTGAATTATGAATAAAATACTGGAATAACTTACGAATTTTGCGACTTTTCATCCAATCTCATTGGACTTCATCTGGCAACTGCAAAGATGCTCCGGTATTGATCTCAATCGGAGACTGGCACGTGTCAATCGGCAAGGAATATTGACAATAGACGTCCTAGTTCTACTGACTAGCAACCGGATTCTGCTATATACGCTCATACTAAAACTTCCGGACACCAAATTCATTCTAGATCGTGAGTAGATGTGGTTTGAGCGGGGAGTTCGAGAAGCGATTTGGGAACGAGTGGAGAAGCCATTCCTCAACAAACGAGGGGGCATGAGATTCCAACTTTCACACGCATGAGATTCATCGATTGTCAATATTCCTTGCCGATTGACACGTGGCCAGTCTCCGATTACGATCAATACCGAAGCACCTTTGCAGTTGCTAGATGAAGTCCAATGAGATTGGATGAAAAGTTATCTAGTATTTTATTCATAATTCACCTCCATTATATGAATTATTTAGTTACGCCTTTTTATGCAGTTATTGAACCAAGTACACCCGTAGTGGCCATTGTGTTTTACATTCAGTGTTCAAACGATGCCAAGTGTTGATTAGCTAATTCCACGTTTGGTCGGTAGCTTTACACATCGCTAACAGGATTACCGTTAGTTTCATCATCCAAATTTGCAATAGATAAAATACGTACACAGACATCAAAGGAAGAACGAATGCTTACTGATAATTTATTTGAGCAAAAAAGGTTGCATGATCAATTCATGCCAATAAATGGTTGTGCGAGTTGAACACATTCCAACTCGGAAATAAATTAATTTGACTGACTGAAGTGATTTAGTTCACAAAATTAATTATCAATATAAATGTTCTAAATATTTGTAATTAATGTCTACAATCTCTATTGCCATCATTAGTATCAATGCAAATGCAAGTGGCAAACTCTTGTACATCACGTTTATCGGTAAGCGATCCAGTGTTAATTCAGCTTTAAAATTGGTGAAAGACCAATACAGGAAGCTGTCGTCTGCGGTGACCATTTACCCAACAGGGAATCACCCAACAGTTCAAACAGCGATAATAATCTTGTAAAGAAATGTAAAGAAAAACGTTATGGAAAGCTTATTCCTTCCATCTAATGGAAAGGAAGCTTTTGTATTTACTTTAAAGAGGAAGCCTCGAAAGAGTTTGATAGGCGCTATTTGATGCAATAACATTAAAATATCAATTAGCACCTGTCAAATAACCTTATCACTGGTTAATTTGATAACCAGGCAGGTTTGCTTTGGTTCATCTCATAAGAACTGCTCTGGCAAGGCTTCCACACATTCCAATTCGGGACCGATGTCAATTTTCTACATAAACTGCAGTGACCAATCACTGTACACTGACCGATTCATTCATTT